>NW_025958173.1:0-32360 GCF_023159225.1 Perognathus longimembris pacificus | reverse complement strand
TTGCGCGAGCACACAGGAGCAAAGACAAGCAGTGCAGCTTGATGCGTAGTAAAAAAAATCATAAATAGAAAACTGGTCGACCTCATTAGAAATAAAAACCCAAAAGATTAGATAGACAAACAAACAAACACATAAATGTGGAGAGAAGGCAGTGCGCGCAGGAGCAAAGGTAAACAGCAGACAGACCTGAATCCTTATCTTTACAAGGTCGACCTCAGAACTTTGTTCAGTTTGTCTCGGTGACGGATAATGGAAGGAAGGGCAGGCAACTGGTCGACTTCCTTTAAATAAACAAATAAAAATTAAGATAAACTCTCAGGAATAGATAAATAATAACAAAAAAATTGTAAAGTGCAGAAAGTGAGAGCGCGCGAATGGACTCAGGCAAACACAAACAGCACAGCACGATGCGTTTTTTTTTTTAAATTGACAAAATAAATCAAAAATAAATCAAAAATAAAAATAAGTGGAAAATGCGAGAGTGCTCGAGCACACAATACCAAAGACAAGCAGCGCAGCTTGATGCGTAGAAAAAAAAATAATAAATAGACAACTGGTCGACCTCATTAGAAATAAAAACCCAAAAGATTAGATAGACAAACAAACAAACACATAAATGTGGAGAGAAGGGCAGTGCGCTCAGGAGCAAAGGTAAAGAGCAGACAGACCTGAATCCTCATGTTTCCAAGGTCGACCTCAGAACTTTGTTCAGTTTGTCTCGGTGACGGATAATGGAAGGAAGGGCAGGTAACTGGTCGACTTCATTTAAATAAACAAAAAAAATAAGATAAACTCTCAGGAATAGATAAATAATAACAAAAAAAATTGTAAAGTGGAGAAAGCGAGGAGCGCACGAATGCACTCAAGCAAACACAAACAGCACAGCACGATGCGTATTTTTTTAAATTGACAAAATAAATCAAAAATAAATCAAAAATAAAAATAAGTGGAAAAGGCGAGACTGCGCGATCACACAGGAGCAAAGACAAGCAGTGCAGCTTGATGCGTAGTAAAAAAAATAATAAATAGACAACTGGTCGACCTCATTAGAAATAAAAACCCAAAAGATTAGATAGACAAACAAACAAACACATAAATGTGGAGAGAAGGGCAGGGCGCGCAGGAGCAAAGGGAACCAGTAGACAGACCTGAATCCTTATCTTTACAATGTCAACCTCATAACTTTGTTCAGTTTGTCTCGGTGACGGATAATGGATGGAAGGGCAGGCAACTGTTCGACTTCATTTAAATAAACAAATAAAAAATAAGATAAACTCTCAGGAATAGATAAATAATAAAAAAAATTGTAAAGTGGAGAAAGCGAGAGAGCGCGAATGCACTCAAGCAAACACAAACAGCACAGCACGATGCGTATTTTTTTTAAAATTGACAAAATAAATCAAAAATAATTCAAAAATAAAAATAAGTGGAAAAGGCGAGAGTGCGGGAGCACACAGGAGCAAAGACAAGCAGCGCAGCTTGATGCGTAGTAAAAAAAAATAATAAATAGACAACTGGTCGACCTCATTAGAAATAAAAACCCAAAAGATTAGATAGACAAACAAACACATAAATGTGGAGAGAAGGGCAGTGCGCGCAGGAGCAAAGGTAAACAGCTGACAGACCTGAATCCTTATCTTTACAAGGTCGACCTCAGAACTTTGTTCAGTTTGTCTCGGTGACGGATAATGGAAGGAAGGGCAGGCAACTGGTCGACTTCATTTAAATAAACAAATAAAAATTAAGATAAACTCTCAGGAATAGATAAATAATAACAAAAAAATTGTAAAGTGGAGAAAGCGAGAGCGCGCGAATGCACTCAAGCAAACACAAACAGCACAGCACGATGCGTATTTTTTTAAAAAATTGACAAAATAATTCAAAAATAAATCAAAAATAAAAATAAGTGGAAAAGGCGAGAGTGCGCGAGCCCACAGGAGCAAAGACAAGCAGCGAAGCTTGATGCGTAGTAAAGAAAATAATAAATAGACAACTGGTCTACCTCATTAGAAAAAAAACCCAAAAGATAAGATAGACAAACAAACAAACACATAAATGTGGAGAGAAGGGCAGTGCACGCAGGAGCAAAGGTAAACAGCAGACAGACCTGAATCCTTATCTTTACAAGGTCGACCTCAGAAATTTGTTCAGTTTGTCTCGGTGACGGATATTGGAAGGAAGGGCAGGCAATTGGTCGACTTCATTTAAATAAACAAATAAAAAATAAGATAAACTCTCAGGAATAGATAAATAATAACAAAAAAATTGTAAAGTGGAGAAAGCGAGAGCGCGCGAATGCACTCAAGCAAACACAAACAGCACAGCACGATGCGTATTTTTTTTTAAATTGACAAAATAAATCAAAAATAAATCAAAAATAAAAATAAGTGGAAAAGGCGAGAGTGCGCGAGCACACAGGAGCAAAGACAAGCAGCGCAGCTTGATGCGTAGTAAAAAAAAATAATAAATAGACAACTGGTCGACCTCATTAGAAATAAAAACCCAAAAGATTGGATAGACAAACAAACAAACACATAAATGTGGAGAGAAGGGCAGTGCGCGCAGGAGCAAAGGTAAACAGCAGACAGACCTGAATCCTTATCTTTACAAGGTCGACCACAGAACTTTGTTCAGTTTGTCTCGGTGACGGATAATGGAAGGAAGGGCAGGCAACTGGTCGACTTCATTTAAATAAACAAATAAAAAATAAGATAAACTCTCAGGAATAGATAAATAATAACAAAAAAATTGTAAAGTGCACAAAGCGAGAGCGTGCGAAAGCACTCAAGCAAACACAAACAGCACAGCACGATGCGTATTTTTTTTAAATTGAGAAAATAAATCAAAAATAAATCAAAAATAAATCAAAAATAAAAATAAGTGGAAAAGGCGAGAGTGCGCGTGCACACAGGAGCAAAGACAACCAGCGCAGCTTGATGCGTAGTAAAAAAAATAATAAATAGACAACTGGTCGACCTCATTAGAAATAAAAACCCAAAAGATTAGATAGACAAACAAACAAACACATAAATGTGGAGAGAAGGGCAGTGCGCGCAGGAGCAAAGGTAAACAGCAGACAGACCTGAATCCTTATCTTTACAAGGTCGACCTCAGAACTTTGTTCAGTTTGTCTCGGTGACGGATAATGGAAGGAAGGGCAGGCAACTGGTCGACTTCATTTAAATAAACAAATAAAAAATAAGATAAACTCTCAGGTATAGATTAATAATATCCAAAAAATTGTAAAGTTGAGAAATCGAGAGCGCACGAATGCACTCAAGCAAACACAAACGGCACAGCACGATGCGTATTTTTTTTTATATTGACAAAATAAATCAAAAATGAATCAAAAATAGAAATAAGTGGAAAAGGCGAGAGTGCGCGAGCACACAGGAGCAAAGACAAGCAGCGCAGCTTGATGCGTAGTAAAAAGAATAATAAATAGACAACTGGTCGACCTCATTAGAAATAAAAACCCAAAAGATTAGATAGACAAACAAACAAACACATAAATGTGGAGAGAAGGGCAGTGCGCGCAGGAGCAAAGGTAAACAGCAGACAGACCTGAATCCTTATCTTTACAAGGTCGACCTCAGAACTTTGTTCAGTTTGTCTCGGTGACGGATAATGGAAGGAAGGGCAGGCAACTGGTCGACTTCCTTTAAATAAACAAATAAAAATTAAGATAAACTCTCAGGAATAGATAAATAATAACAAAAAAATTGTAAAGTGCAGAAAGTGAGAGCGCGCGAATGGACTCAGGCAAACACAAACAGCACAGCACGATGCGTTTTTTTTTTTTTAAATTGACAAAATAAATCAAAAATAAATCAAAAATAAAAATAAGTGGAAAATGCGAGAGTGCTCGAGCACACAATACCAAAGACAAGCAGCGCAGCTTGATGCGTAGTAAAAAAAATAATAAATAGACAACTGGTCGACCTCATTAGAAATAAAAACCCAAAAGATTAGATAGACAAACAAACAAACACATAAATGTGGAGAGAAGGGCAGTGCGCTCAGGAGCAAAGGTAAAGAGCAGACAGACCTGAATCCTCATGTTTCCAAGGTCGACCTCAGAACTTTGTTCAGTTTGTCTCGGTGACGGATAATGGAAGGAAGGGCAGGTAACTGGTCGACTTCATTTAAATAAACAAAAAAAATAAGATAAACTCTCAGGAATAGATAAATAATAACAAAAAAAATTGTAAAGTGGAGAAAGCGAGAGCGCACGAATGCACTCAAGCAAACACAAACAGCACAGCACGATGCGTATTTTTTTTTAATTGACAAAATAAATCAAAAATAAATCAAAAATAAAAATAAGTGGAAAAGGCGAGACTGCGCGATCACACAGGAGCAAAGACAAGCAGTGCAGCTTGATGCGTAGTAAAAAAAATAATAAATAGACAACTGGTCGACCTCATTAGAAATAAAAACCCAAAAGATTAGATAGACAAACAAACAAACACATAAATGTGGAGAGAAGGGCAGGGCGCGCAGGAGCAAAGGGAACCAGTAGACAGACCTGAATCCTTATCTTTACAATGTCAACCTCATAACTTTGTTCAGTTTGTCTCGGTGACGGATAATGGATGGAAGGGCAGGCAACTGTTCGACTTCATTTAAATAAACAAATAAAAAATAAGATAAACTCTCAGGAATAGATAAATAATAAAAAAAATTGTAAAGTGGAGAAAGCGAGAGAGCGCGAATGCACTCAAGCAAACACAAACAGCACAGCACGATGCGTATTTTTTTTTAAATTGACAAAATAAATCAAAAATAATTCAAAAATAAAAATAAGTGGAAAAGGCGAGAGTGCGGGAGCACACAGGAGCAAAGACAAGCAGCGCAGCTTGATGCGTAGTAAAAAAAAATAATAAATAGACAACTGGTCGACCTCATTAGAAATAAAAACCCAAAAGATTAGATAGACAAACAAACACATAAATGTGGAGAGAAGGGCAGTGCGCGCAGGAGCAAAGGTAAACAGCTGACAGACCTGAATCCTTATCTTTACAAGGTCGACCTCAGAACTTTGTTCAGTTTTTCTCGGTGACGGATAATGGAAGGAAGGGCAGGCAACTGGTCGACTTCATTTAAATAAACAAATAAAAATTAAGATAAACTCTCAGGAATAGATAAATAATAACAAAAAAATTGTAAAGTGGAGAAAGCGAGAGCGCGCGAATGCACTCAAGCAAACACAAACAGCACAGCACGATGCGTATTTTTTTAAAAAATTGACAAAATAATTCAAAAATAAATCAAAAATAAAAATAAGTGGAAAAGGCGAGAGTGCGCGAGCACACAGGAGCAAAGACAAGCAGCGAAGCTTGATGCGTAGTAAAGAAAATAATAAATAGACAACTGGTCTACCTCATTAGAAAAAAAACCCAAAAGATAAGATAGACAAACAAACAAACACATAAATGTGGAGAGAAGGGCAGTGCACGCAGGAGCAAAGGTAAACAGCAGACAGACCTGAATCCTTATCTTTACAAGGTCGACCTCAGAAATTTGTTCAGTTTGTCTCGGTGACGGATATTGGAAGGAAGGGCAGGCAATTGGTCGACTTCATTTAAATAAACAAATAAAAAATAAGATAAACTCTCAGGAATAGATAAATAATAACAAAAAAATTGTAAAGTGGAGAAAGCGAGAGCGCGCGAATGCACTCAAGCAAACACAAACAGCACAGCACGATGCGTATTTTTTTTAAAATTGACAAAATAAATCAAAAATAAATCAAAAATAAAAATAAGTGGAAAAGGCGAGAGTGCGCGAGCACACAGGAGCAAAGACAAGCAGCGCAGCTTGATGCGTAGTAAAAAAAAATAATAAATAGACAACTGGTCGACCTCATTAGAAATAAAAACCCAAAAGATTGGATAGACAAACAAACAAACACATAAATGTGGAGAGAAGGGCAGTGCGCGCAGGAGCAAAGGTAAACAGCAGACAGACCTGAATCCTTATCTTTACAAGGTCGACCACAGAACTTTGTTCAGTTTGTCTCGGTGACGGATAATGGATGGAAGGGCAGGCAACTGGTCGACTTCATTTAAATAAACAAATAAAAAATAAGATAAACTCTCAGGAATAGATAAATAATAACAAAAAAATTGTAAAGTGCACAAAGCGAGAGCGTGCGAAAGCACTCAAGCAAACACAAACAGCACAGCACGATGCGTATTTTTTTTAAATTGAGAAAATAAATCAAAAATAAATCAAAAATAAATCAAAAATAAAAATAAGTGGAAAAGGCGAGAGTGTGCGTGCACACAGGAGCAAAGACAACCAGCGCAGCTTGATGCGTAGTAAAAAAAATAATAAATGGACAACTGGTCGACCTCATTAGAAATAAAAACCCAAAAGATTAGATAGACAAACAAACAAACACATAAATGTGGAGAGAAGGGCAGTGTGCGCAGGAGCAAAGGTAAACAGCAGACAGACCTGAATCCTTATCTTTACAAGGTCGACCTCAGAACTTTGTCCAGTTTGTCTCGGTGACGGATAATGGAAGGAAGGGCAGGCAACTGGTCGACTTCATTTAAATAAACAAATAAAAAATAAGATAAACTCTCAGGTATAGATTAATAATATCCAAAAAATTGTAAAGTTGAGAAATCGAGAGCGCACGAATGCACTCAAGCAAACACAAACGGCACAGCACGATGCGTATTTTTTTTTATATTGACAAAATAAATCAAAAATAAATAAAAAATAACAATAAGTGGAAAAGGCGAGAGTGCGCGAGCACACAGGAGCAAAGACAAGCAGCGCAGCTTGATGCGTAGTAAAAAGAATAATAAATAGACAACGGGTCGACCTCATTAGAAATAAAAACCCAAAAGATTAGATAGACAAACAAACAAACACATAAATGTGGAGAGAAGGGCAGTGCGCGCAGGAGCAAAGGTAAACAGCAGACAGACCTGAATCCTTATCTTTACAAGGTCGACCTCAGAACTTTGTTCAGTTTGTCTCGGTGACGGATAATGGAAGGAAGGGCAGGCAACTGGTCGACTTCATTTAAATAAACAAATAAAAATTAAGATAAACTCTCAGGAATAGATAAATAATAACAAAAAAATTGTAAAGTGGAGAAAGCGAGAGCGCGCGAATGCACTCAAGCAAACACAAACAGCACAGCACGATGCGTATTTTTTTTAAATTGACAAAATAAATCAAAAATAAATCAAAAATAAAAATAAGTGGAAAAGGCGAGAGTGCGCGAGCACACAGGAGCAAAGACAAGCAGCGCAGCTTGACGCGTAGTAAAAAAAATAATAAATAGACAACTGGTCGACCTCATTAGAAATAAAAACCCAAAAGATTAGATAGACAAACAAACAAACACATAAATGTGGAGAGAAGGGCAGTGCGCGCAGGAGCAAAGGTAAACAGCAGACAGACCTGAATCCTTATCTTTACAAGGTCGACCTCAGAACTTTGTTCAGTTTGTCTCGGTGACGGATAATGGAAGGAAGGGCAGGCAACTGGTCGACTTCATTTAAATAAACAAATAAAAAATAAGATAAACTCTCAGGAATAGATAAATAATAACAAAAAAATTGTAAAGTGCACAAAGCGAGAGCGCGCGAAAGCACCCAACAAACACAAACAGCACAGCACGATGCGTATTTTTTTTAAATTGACAAAATAAATCAAAAATAAATCAAAAATAAAAATAAGTGGAAAAGGCGAGAGTGCGCGAGCACACAGGAGCAAAGACAAGCAGCGCAGCTTGTTGCGTAGTAAAAAAAATAATAAATAGAAAACTGGTCGACCTCATTAGAAATAAAAACCCAAAAGATTAGATAGACAAACAAACAAACACATAAATGTGGAGAGAAGGGCAGTGCGCGCAGGAGCAAAGGTAAAGAGCAGACAGACCTGAATCCTTATCTTTACAAGGTCGACCTCAGAACTTTGTTCAGTTTGTCTCGGTGACGGATAATGGAAGGAAGGGCAGGCAACTGGTCGACTTCATTTAAATAAACAAATAAAAAATAAGATAAACTCTCAGGAATAGATAAATAATAACAAAAAAATTGTAAAGTGGAGAAAGCGAGAGCGCGCGAATGCACTCAAGCAAACACAAACAGCACAGCACGATGCGTATTTTTTTTAAATTGACAAAATAAATCAAAAATAAATCAAAAATAAAAATAAGTGGAAAAGGCGAGTGTGCGCGAGCACACAGGAGCAAAGACAAGCAGCGAAGCTTGATGCGTAGTAAAGAAAATAATAAATAGACAACGGGTCGACCTCATTAGAAAAAAAACCCAAAAGATTAGATAGACAAACAAACAAACACATAAATGTGGAGAGAAGGGCAATGCGCGCAGGAGCAAAGGTAAACAGCAGACAGACCTGAATCCTTATCTTTACAAGGTCGACCTCAGAACTTTGTTCAGTTTTTCTCGGTGACGGATAATGGAAGGAAGGGCAGGCAACTGGTCGACTTCATTTAAATAAACAAATAAAAAATAATATAAACTCTCAGGAATAGATAAATAATAACAAAAAAATTGTAAAGTGGAGAAAGCGAGAGCGCGGGAATGCACTCAAGCAAACACAAACAGCACAGCAGGATGCGTATTTTTTTAAAAAATTGAAAAAATAAACCAAAAATAAATCAAAAATAAAAATAAGTGGAAAAGGCGAGTGTGCGCGAGCACACAGGAGCAAAGACAAGCAGCGCAGCTTGATGCGTAGTAAAAAAAATAATAAATAGACAACTGGTCGACCTCATTAGAAATAAAAACCCAAAAGATTAGATAGACAAACAAACAAACACATAAATGTGGAGAGAAGGGCAGTGCGGGCAGGAGCAAATGTAAACAGCAAACAGACCTGAATCCTTATCTTTACAAGGTCGACCTCAGAACTTTGTTCAGTTTGTGTCGGTGAAGGATAATGGAAGGAAGGGCAGGCAACTGGTCGACTTCATTTAAATAAACAAATAAAAAATAAGATAAACTCTCAGGAATAGATAAATAATAACAAAAAAATTGTAAAGTGGAGAAAGCGAGAGCGCGCGAATGCACTCAAGCAAACACAAACAGCACAGCACGATGCGTATTTTTTTAAAAAAATTGACAAAATAAATCAAAAATAAATCAAAAATAAAAATAAGTGGAAAAGGCGAGTGTTCGCGAGCACACAGGAGCAAAGACAAGCAGCGCAGCTTGATGCGTAGTAAAAAAAAATAATAAATAGACAACTGGTCGACCTCATTAGAAATAAAAACCCAAAAGATTGGATAGACAAACAAACAAACACATAAATGTGGAGAGAAGGGCAGTGCGCGCAGGAGCAAAGGTAAACAGCAGACAGACCTGAATCCTTATCTTTACAAGGTCGACCTCAGAACTTTGTTCAGTTTGTCTCGGTGATGGATAATGGAAGGAAGGGCAGGCAACTGGTCGACTTCATTTAAATAAACAAATAAAAAATAAGATAAACTCTCAGGAATAGATAAATAATAACAAAAAAATTGTAAAGTGCACAAAGCGAGAGCGCGCGAAACCACTCAAGCAAACACAAACAGCACAGCACGATGCGTATTTTTTTTAAATTGACAAAATAAATCAAAAATAAATCAAAAATAAAAATAAGTGGAAAAGGCGAGAGTGCGCGAGCACACAGGAGCAAAGACAAGCAGCGCAGCTTGATGCGTAGTAAAAAAAATAATAAATAGACAACTGGTCGACCTCATTAGAAATAAAAACCCAAAAGATTAGATAGACAAACAAACAAACACATAAATGTGGAGAGAAGGGCAGTGTGCGCAGGAGCAGAGGTAAACAGCAGACAGACCTGAATCCTTATCTTTACAAGGTCGACCTCAGAACTTTGTTCAGTTTGTGTCGGTGAAGGATAATGGAAGGAAGGGCAGGCAACTGGTCGACTTCATTTAAATAAACAAATAAAAAATAAGATAAACTCTCAGGAATAGATAAATAATAACAAAAAAATTGTAAAGTGGAGAAAGCGAGAGCGCGTGAATGCACTCAAGCAAACACAAACAGCACAGCACGATGCGTATTTTTTTAAAAAAATTGACAAAATAAATCAAAAATAAATCAAAAATAAAAATAAGTGGAAAAGGCGAGTGTGCGCGAGCACACAGGAGCAAAGACAAGCAGCGCAGCTTGATGCCTAGTAAAAAAAAATAATAAATAGACAACTGGTCGACCTCATTAGAAATAAAAACCCAAAAGATTGGATAGACAAACAAACAAACACATAAATGTGGAGAGAAGGGCAGTGCGCGTAGGAGCAAAGGTAAACAGCAGACAGACCTGAATCCTTATCTTTACAAGGTCGACCTCAGAACTTTGTTCAGTTTGTCTCGGTGATGGATAATGGAAGGAAGGGCAGGCAACTGGTCGACTTCATTTAAATAAACAAATAAAAAATAAGATAAACTCTCAGGAATAGATAAATAATAACAAAAAAATTGTAAAGTGCACAAAGCGAGAGCGCGCGAATGCACTCAAGCAAACACAAACAGCACAGCACGATGCGTATTTTTTTTAAATTGACAAAATAAATCAAAAATAAATCAAAAATGAAAATAAGTGGAAAAGGCGAGAGTGCGCGAGCACACAGGAGCAAAGACAAGCAGCGCAGCTTGATGCGTAGTAAAAAAAATAATAAATAGACAACTGGTCGACCTCATTAGAAATAAAAACCCAAAAGATTAGATAGACAAACAAACAAACACATAAATGTGGAGAGAAGGGCAGTGTGCGCTGGAGCAGAGGTAAACAGCAGACAGACCTGAATCCTTATCTTTACAAGGTCGACCTCAGAACTTTGTTCAGTTTGTCTCGGTGACGGATAATGGAAGGAAGGGCAGGCAACTGGTCGACTTCATTTAAATAAACAAATAAAAAATAAGATAAACTCTCAGGAATAGATAAATAATATCCAAAAAATTGTAAAGTGGAGAAAGCGAGAGCGCACGAATGCACTCAAGCAAACACAAACGGCACAGCACGATGCGTATTTTTTTTATATTGACAAAATAAATCAAAAATAAATAAAAAATAACAATAAGTGGAAAAGGCGAGAGTGCGCGAGCACACAGGAGCAAAGACAAGCAGCGCAGCTTGATGCGTAGTAAAAAAAATAATAAATAGACAACTGGTCGACCTCATTAGAAATAAAAACCCAAAAGATTAGATAGACAAACAAACAAACACATAAATGTGGAGAGAAGGGCAGTGCGCGCAGGAGCAAAGGTAAACAGCAGACAGACCTGAATCCTTATCTTTACAAGGTCGACCTCAGAACTTTGTTCAGTTGTCTCGGTGACGGATAATGGAAGGAAGGGCAGGCAACTGGTCGACTTCATTTAAATAAACAAATAAAAAATAAGATAAACTCTCAGGAATGGATAAATAATATCCAAAAAATTGTAAAGTGGAGAAAGCGAGAGCGCACGAATGCACTCAAGCAAACACAAACGGCACAGTACGATGCGTATTTTTTTTTATATTGACAAATTAAATCAAAAATAAATAAAAAATAACAATAAGTGGAAATGGCGAGAGTGCGCGAGCACACAGGAGCAAAGACAAGCAGCGCAGCTTGATGCGTAGTAAAAAAAAATAATAAATAGACAACTGGTCGACCTCATTAGAAATAAAAACCCAAAAGATTGGATAGACAAACAAACAAACACATAAATGTGGAGAGAAGGGCAGTGCGCGCAGGAGCAAAGGTAAACAGCAGACAGACCTGAATCCTT
This sequence comes from Perognathus longimembris pacificus, assembly GCF_023159225.1. Classification (NCBI taxonomy): domain Eukaryota; kingdom Metazoa; phylum Chordata; class Mammalia; order Rodentia; family Heteromyidae; genus Perognathus; species Perognathus longimembris. The sequence goes on along the minus strand of NW_025958173.1, from coordinate 20,587 downwards.
ATCTTTACAAGGTCGACCTCAGAACTTTGTTCAGTTTGTCTCGGTGACGGATAATGGAAGGAAGGGCAGGCAACTGGTCGACTTCATTTAAATAAACAAAAAAAAATAAGATAAACTCTCAGGAATAGATAAATAATAACAAAAAAATTGTAAAGTGCACAAAGCGAGAGCGCGCGAAAGCACTCAAGCAAACACAAACAGCACAGCACGATGCGTATTTTTTTTTAAATTGAGAAAATAAATCAAAAATAAATCAAAAATAAAAATAAGTGGAAAAGGCGAGAGTGCGCGTGCACACAGGAGCAAAGACAAGCAGCGCAGCTTGATGCGTAGTAAAAAAAATAATAAATAGACAACTGGTCGACCTCATTAGAAATAAAAACCCAAAAGATTAGATAAACAAACAAACAAACACATAAATGTGGAGAGAAGGGCAGTGCGCGCAGGAGCAAAGGTAAACAGCAGACAGACCTGAATCCTTATCTTTACAAGGTCGACGTCAGAACTTTGTTCAGTTTGTCTCGGTGACGGATAATGGAAGGAAGGGCAGGCAACTGGTCGACTTCATTTAAATAAACAAATAAAAAATAAGATAAAATCTCAGGAATAGATAAATAATATCCAAAAAATTGTAAAGTGGAGAAAGCGAGAGCGCACGAATGCACTCAAGCAAACACAAACAGCACAGCACGATGCGTATTTTTTTTTAAATTGACAAAATAAATCAAAAATAAAAATAAGTGGAAAAGGCGAGAGTGCGCGAGCACACAGGAGCAAAGACAAGCAGCGCAGCTTGATGCGTAGTAAAAAAAATAATAAATAGACAACTGGTCGACCTCATTAGAAATATAAACCCAAAAGATTACATAGACAAACAAACAAACACATAAATGTGGAGAGAAGGGCAGTGCGCGCAGGAGAAAAGGTATACAGCAGACAGACCTGAATCCTTATCTTTACAAGGTCGACCTCAGAACTTTGTTCAGTTTGTCTCGGTGACGGATAATGGAAGGAAGGGCAGGCAACTGGTCGACTTCATTTAAATAAACAAAAAAAATAAGATAAACTCTCAGGAATAGATAAATAATAACAAAAAAATTGTAAAGTGGAGAAAGCGAGAGCGCGCGAATGCACTCAAGCAAACACAAACAGCACAGCACGATGCGTATTTTTTTTAAATTGACAAAATAAATCAAAAATAAATCAAAAATAAAAATAAGTGGAAAAGGCGAGAGTGCGCGAGCACACAGGAGCAAAGACAAGCAGCGCAGCTTGATGCGTAGTAAAAAAAATAATAAATAGACAACTGGTCGACCTCATTAGAAATAAAACCCAAAAAATTAGATAGAAAAACAGACAAACACATAAATGTGGAGAGAAGGGCAGTACGCGCAGGAGCAAAGGTAAACAGCAGACAGACCTGAATCCTTATCTTTACAAGGTCGACCTCAGAACTTTGTTCAGTTTGTCTCGGTGACGGATAATGGAAGGAAGGGCAGGCAACTGGTCGTCTTCATTTAAATAAACAAAAGAAAAATAAGATAAACTCTCAGGAATAGATAAATAATAACAAAAATATTGTAAAGTGGAGAAAGCGAGAGCGCGCGAATGCACTCAAGCAAACACAAACAGCACAGCATGATGCGTATTTTTTTTTAAATTGACAAAATAAATCAAAATAAATCAAAAATAAAAATAAGTGGAAAAGGCGAGAGTGCGCGAGCACACAGGAGCAAAGACAAGCAGCGCAGCATGATGCGTAGTAAAAAAAATAATAAATAGACAACTGGTCGACCTCATTAGAAATAAAAACCCAAAAGATTAGATAGACAAACAAACAAACACATAAATGTGGAGAGATGGGCAGTGCGCGCAGGAGCAAAGGTAAACAGCAGACAGACCTGAATCCTTATCTTTACAAGGTCGACCTCAGAACTTTGTTCAGTTTGTCTCGGTGACGGATAATGGAAGGAAGGGCAGGCAACTGGTCGACTTCATTTAAATAAACAAATAAAAAATAATATAAACTCTCAGGAATAGATAAATAATAACAAAATAATTGTAAAGTGGAGAAAGCGAGAGCGCGCGAATGCACTCAAGCAAACACAAACAGCACAGCAGGATGCGTATTTTTTTTTAAAAATTGACAAAATAAATCAAAAATAAATCAAAAATAAAAATAAGTGGAAAAGGCGAAGTGCGCGAGCACACAGGAGCAAAGACAAGCAGCGCAGCTTGATGCGTAGTAAAAAAAATAATAAATAGACAACTGGTCGACCTCATTAGAAATAAAAACCCAAAAGATTAGATAGACAAACAAACAAACACATAAATGTGGAGAGAAGGGCAGTGCGCGCAGGAGCAAATGTAAACAGCAGACAGACCTGAATCCTTATCTTTACAAGGTCGACCTCAGAACTTTGTTCAGGTTGTCTCGGTGACGGATAATGGAAGGAAGGGCAGGCAACTGGTCGACTTCATTTAAATAAACAAATAAAAAATAAGATAAACTCTCAGGAATAGATAAATAATAACAAAAAAATTGTAAAGTGGAGAAAGAGAGAGCGCGCGAATGCACTCAAGCAAACACAAACAGCACAGCACGATGCGTATTTTTTAAAAAAATTGAAAAAATAAATCAAAAATAAAAATAAGTGGAAAAGGCCAGAGTGCGCGAGCACACAGGAGCAAAGACAAGCAGCGCAGCTTGATGCGTAGTAAAAAATAATAATAAATAGACAACTGGTCGACCTCATTAGAAATAAAAACCCAAAAGATTGGATAGACAAACAAACAAACACATAAATGTGGACAGAAGGGCAGTGCGCGCAGGAGCAAAGGTAAACAGCAGACAGACCTGAATCCTTATCTTTACAAGGTCTACCTCAGAACTTTGTTCAGTTTTTCTCGGTGACGGATAATGGAAGGAAGGGCAGGCAACTGGTCGACTTCATTTAAATAAACAAAAAAAATAAGATAAACTCTCAGGAATAGATAAATAATAACAAAAAAATTGTAAAGTGCACAAAGCGAGAGCGCGCGAAAGCACTCAAGCAAACACAAACAGCACAGCACGATGCGTATTTTTTTTTAATTGAGAAAATAAATCAAAAATAAATCAAAAATAAAAATAAGTGGAAAAGGCGAGAGTGGGCGTGCACACAGGAGCAAAGACAAGCAGCGCAGCTTGATGCATAGTAAAAAAAATAATAAATAGACAGCTGGTCGACCTCATTAGAAATAAAAACCCAAAAGATTAGATAGACAAACAAACAAACACATAAATGTGGAGAGAAGGGCAGTGCGCGCAGGTGCAAAGGTAAACAGCAGACAGACCTGAATCCTTATCTTTACAAGGTCGACCTCAGAAATTTGTTCAGTTTGTCTCGGTGACGGATAATGGAAGGAAGGGCAGGCAACTGGTCGACTTCATTTAAATAAACAAATAAAAAATAAGATAAACTCTCAGGAATAGATAAATAATATCCAAAAAATTGTAAAGTGGAGAAAGCGAGAGCGCACGAATGCACTCAAGCAAACACAAACGGCACAGTACGATGCGTATTTTTTTTTATATTGACAAATTAAATCAAAAATAAATAAAAAATAACAATAAGTGGAAATGGCGAGAGTGCGCGAGCACACAGGAGCAAAGACAAGCAGCGCAGCTTGATGCGTAGTAAAAAAAATAATAAATAGACAACTGGTCGACCTCATTAGAAATATAAAACCAAAAGATTACATAGACAAACAAACAAACACATAAATGTGGAGAGAAGGGCAGTGCGCGCAGGAGCAAAGGTATACAGCAGACAGACCTGAATCCTTATCTTTACAAGGTCGACCTCAGAACTTTGTTCAGTTTGTCTCGGTGACGGATAATGGAAGGAAGGGCAGGCAACTGGTCGACTTCATTTAAATAAACAAAAAAAATAAGATAAACTCTCAGGAATAGATAAATAATAACAAAAAAATTGTAAAGTGGAGAAAGCGAGAGCGCGCGAATGCACTCAAGCAAACACAAACAGCACAGCACGATGCGTATTTTTTTTAAATTGACAAAATAAATCAAAAATAAATCAAAAATAAAAATAAGTGGAAAAGGCGAGAGTGCGCGAGCACACAGGAGCAAAGACAAGCAGCGCAGCTTGATGCGTAGTAAAAAAAATAATAAATAGACAACTGGTCGACCTCATTAGAAATAAAACCCAAAAGATTAGATAGAAAAACAAACAAACACATAAATGTGGAGAGAAGGGCAGTGCGCGCAGGAGCAAAGGTAAACAGCAGACAGACCTGAATCCTTATCTTTACAAGGTCGACCTCAGAACTTTGTTCAGTTTGTCTCGGTGACGGATAATGGAAGGAAGGGCAGGCAACTGGTCGTCTTCATTTAAATAAACAAAAAAAAAATAAGATAAACTCTCAGGAATAGATAAATAATAACAAAAAAATTGTAAAGTGGAGAAAGCGAGAGCGCGCGAATACACTGAAGCAAACACAAACAGCACAGCACGATGCGTATTTTTTTTTAAATTGACAAAATAAATCAAAATAAATCAAAAATAAAAATAAGTGGAAAAGGCGAGAGTGCGCGAGCACACAGGAGCAAAGACAAGCAGCGCAGCTTGATGCGTAGTAAAAAAAATAATAAATAGACAACTGGTCGACCTCATTAGAAATAAAAACCCAAAAGATTAGATAGACAAACAAACAAACACATAAATGTGGAGAGATGGGCAGTGCGCGCAGGAGCAAAGGTAAACAGCAGACAGACCTGAATCCTTATCTTTACAAGGTCGACCTCAGAACTTTGTTCAGTTTGTCTCGGTGACGGATAATGGAAGGAAGGGCAGGCAACTGGTCGACTTCATTTAAATAAACAAATAAAAAATAAGATAAACTCTCAGGAATAGATAAATAATAACAAAAAAATTGTAAAGTGGAGAAAGCGAGAGCGCGCGAATGCCCTCAAGGAAACACAAACAGCACAGCACGATGCGTATTTTTTTTTTAAATTGACAAAATAAATAAAAAATAAATCAAAAATAAAAATAAGTGGAAAAGGCGAGAGTGCGCGAGCACACAGGAGCAAAGACAAGCAGCGCAGCTTGATGCGTAGTAAAAAAAATAATAAATAGACAACTGGTCGTCCTCATTAGAAATAAAAACCCAAAAGATTAGATAGACAAACAAACAAACACATAAATGTGGAGAGAAGGGCAGTGCGCGCAGGAGCAAAGGTAAACAGCAGACAGACCTGAATCCTCATGTTTCCAAGGTCGACCTCAGAACTTTGTTCAGTTTGTCTCGGTGACGGATAATGGAAGGAAGGGCCGGTAACTGGTCGACTTCATTTAAATAAACAAAAAAAAATAAGATAAACTCTCAGGAATAGATAAATAATAACAAAAAAATTGTAAAGTGGAGAAAGCGAGAGCGCGCGAATGCACTCAAGCAAACACAAACAGCACAGCACGATGCGTATTTTTTTTTAAATTGACAAAATAAATCAAAAAAAAATCAAAAATAAAAATAAGTGGAAAAGGCGGGAGTGCGCGAGCACACAGGAGCAAAGACAAGCAGCGCAGCTTGATGCGTAGTAAAAAAAATAATAAATAGACAACTGGTCGACCTCATTAGAAATAAAAACCCAAAAGATTAGATAGACAAACAAACAAACACATAAATGTGGAGAGAAGGGCATTGCGGGCAGGAGCAAAGGTAAACAGCAGACAGACCTGAATCCTTATCTTTACAAGGTCGACCTCAGAACTTTGTTCAGTTTGTCTCGGTGACGGATAATGGAAGGAAGGGCAGGCAACTGGTCGACTTCATTTAAATAAACAAAAAAAAATAAGATAAACTCTCAGGAATAGATAAATAATAACAAAAAATGTAAAGTGGAGAAAGCGAGAGCGCGCGAATGCACTCAAGCAAACACAAACAGCACAGCACGATGCGTATTTTTTTTTAAATTGACAAAATAAATCAAAATAAATCAAAAATAAAAATAAGTGGAAAAGGCGAGAGTGCGCGAGCACACAGGAGCAAAGACAAGCAGCGCAGCTTGATGCGTAGTAAAAAAAATAATAAATAGACAACTGGTCGACCTCATTATAAATAAAAACCCAAAAGATTAGATAGACAAACAAACAAACACATAAATGTGGAGAGATGGGCAGTGCGCGCAGGAGCAAAGGTAAACAGCAGACAGACCTGAATCCTTATCTTTACAAGGTCGACCTCAGAACTTTGTTCAGTTTGTCTCGGTGACGGATAATGGAAGGAAGGGCAGGCAACTGGTCGACTTCATTTAAATAAACAAATAAAAAATAAGATAAACTCTCAGGAATAGATAAATAATAACAAAAAAATTGTAAAGTGGAGAAAGCGAGAGCGCGCGAATGCCCTCAAGGAAACACAAACAGCACAGCACGATGCGTATTTTTTTTTTAAAATTGACAAAATAAATAAAAAATAAATCAAAAATAAAAATAAGTAGAAAAGGCGAGAGTGCGCGAGCACACAGGAGCAAAGACAAGCAGCGCAGCTTGATGCGTAGTAAAAAAAATAATAAATAGACAACTGGTCGTCCTCATTAGAAATAAAAACCCAAAAGATTAGATAGACAAACAAACAAACACATAAATGTGGAGAGAAGGGCAGTGCGCGCAGGAGCAAAGGTAAACAGCAGACAGACCTGAATCCTCATGTTTCCAAGGTCGACCTCAGAACTTTGTTCAGTTTGTCTCGGTGACGGATAATGGAAGGAAGGGCAGGTAACTGGTCGACTTCATTTAAATAAACAAAAAAAAAATAAGATAAACTCTCAGGAATAGATAAATAATAACAAAAAAATTGTAAAGTGGAGAAAGCGAGAGCGCGCGAATGCACTCAAGCAAACACAAACAGCACAGCACGATGCGTATTTTTTTTTAAATTGACAAAATAAATAAAAAAAAAATCAAAAATAAAAATAAGTGGAAAAGGCGAGAGTGCGCGAGCACACAGGAGCAAAGACAAGCAGCGCAGCTTGATGCGTAGTAAAAAAAAATAATAAATAGACAACTGGTCGACCTCATTAGAAATAAAAACCCAAAAGATTAGATAGACAAACAAACAAACACATAAATGTGGAGAGAAGGGCAGTGCGGGCAGGAGCAAAGGTAAACAGCAGACAGACCTGAATCCTTATCTTTACAAGGTCGACCTCAGAACTTTGTTCAGTTTGTCTCGGTGACGGATAATGGAAGGAAGGGCAGGCAACTGGTCGACTTCATTTAAATAAACAAAAAAAATAAGATAAACTCTCAGGAATAGATAAATAATAACAAAAAAATGTAAAGTGGAGAAAGCGAGAGCGCGCGAATGCACTCAAGCAAACACAAACAGCACAGCACGATGCGTATTTTTTTTTAAAATTGACAAAATAAATCAAAAATAAATCAAAAATAAAAATAAGTGGAAAAGGCGAGAGTGCGCGAGCACACAGGAGCAAAGACAAGCAGCGCAGCTTGATGCGTAGTAAAAAAAATAATAAATAGACAACTGGTCGACCTCATTAGAAATATAAACCCAAAAGATTACATAGACAAACAAACAAACACATAAATGTGGAGAGAAGGACAGTGCGCGCAGGAGCAAAGGGATACAGCAGACAGACCTGAATCCTTATCTTTACAAGGTCGACCTCAGAACTTTGTTCAGTTTGTCTCGGTGACGGATAATGGAAGGAAGGGCAGGCAACTGGTCGACTTCATTTAAATAAACAAAAAAAAATAAGATAAACTCTCAGGAATAGATAAATAATAACAAAAAAATTGTAAAGTGGAGAAAGCGAGAGCGCGCGAATGCACTCAAGCAAACACAAACAGCACAGCACGATGCGTATTTTTTTTAAATTGACAAAATAAATCAAAAATAAAAATAAGTGGAAAAGGCGAGAGTGCGCGAGCACACAGGAGCAAAGACAAGCAGCGCAGCTTGATGCGTAGTAAAAAAAATAATAAATAGACAACTGGTCGACCTCATTAGAAATAAAACGCAAAAGATTAGATAGACAAACAAACAAACACATAAATGTGGAGAGAAGGGCAGTGCGCGCAGGAGCAAAGGTAAACAGCAGACAGACCTGAATCCTTATCTTTACAAGGTCGACCTCAGAACTTTGTTCAGTTTGTCTCGGTGACGGATAATGGAAGGAAGGGCAGGCAACTGGTCGTCTTCATTTAAATAAACAAAAAAAAATAAGATAAACTCTCAGGAATAGATAAATAATAACAAAAAAATTGTAAAGTGGAGAAAGCGAGAGCGCGCGAATGCACTCAAGCAAACAGAAACAGCACAGCACGATGCGTATTTTTTTTAAATTGACAAAATAAATCAAAATAAATCAAAAATAAAAATAAGTGGAAAAGGCGAGACTGCGCGAGCACACAGGAGCAAAGACAAGCAGCGCAGCTTGATGCGTAGTAAAAAAAATAATAAATAGACAACTGGTCGACCTCATTAGAAATAAAAACCCAAAAGATTAGATAGACAAACAAACAAACACATAAATGTGGAGAGATGGGCAGTGCGCGCAGGAGCAAAGGTAAACAGCAGACAGACCTGAATCCTTATCTTTACAAGGTCGACCTCAGAACTTTGTTCAGTTTGTCTCGGTGACGGATAATGGAAGGAAGGGCAGGCAACTGGTCGACTTCATTTAAATAAACAAATAAAAAATAAGATAAACTCTCAGGAATAGATAAATAATAACAAAAAAAATTGTAAAGTGGAGAAAGCGAGAGCGCGCGAATGCTCTCAAGCAAACACAAACAGCACAGCACGATGCGTATTTTTTTTTAAATTGACAAAATAAATCAAAATAAACCAAAAATAAAAATAAGTGGAAAAGGCGAGAGTGCGCGAGCACACAGGAGCAAAGACAAGCAGCGCAGCTTGATGCGTAGTAAGAAAAATAATAAATAGACAACTGGTCGACCTCATTAGAAATAAAAACCCAAAAGATTAGATAGACAAACAAACAAACACATAAATGTGGAGAGATGGGCAGTGCGCGCAGGAGCAAAGGTAAACAGCAGACAGACCTGAATCCTTATCTTTACAAGGTCGACCTCAGAACTTTGTTCAGTTTGTCTCGGTGACGGATAATGGAAGGAAGGGCAGGCAACTGGTCGACTTCATTTAAATAAACAAATAAAAAATAAGATAAACTCTCAGGAATAGATAAATAATAACAAAAAAATTGTAAAGTGGAGAAAGCGAGAGCGCGCGAATGCCCTCAAGGAAACACAAACAGCACAGCACGATGCGTATTTTTTTTTAAAAATTGACAAAATAAATAAAAAATAAATCAAAAATAAAAATAAGTGGAAAAGGCGAGAGTGCGCGAGCACACAGGAGCAAAGACAAGCAGCGCAGCTTGATGCGTAGTAAAAAAAATAATAAATAGACAACTGGTCGTCCTCATTAGAAATAAAAACCCAAAAGATTAGATAGACAAACAAACAAACACATAAATGTGGAGAGAAGGGCAGTGCGCGCAGGAGCAATGGTAAACAGCAGACAGACCTGAATCCTCATGTTTCCAAGGTCGACCTCAGAACTTTGTTCAGTTTGTCTCGGTGACGGATAATGGAAGGAAGGGCAGGTAACTGGTCGACTTCATTTAAATAAACAAAAAAAATAAGATAAACTCTCAGGAATAGATAAATAATAACAAAAAAATTGTAAAGTGGAGAAAGCGAGAGCGCGCGAATGCACTCAAGCAAACACAAACAGCACAGCACGATGCGTATTTTTTTTTAAATTGACAAAATAAATCAAAAATAAATCAAAAATAAAAATAAGTGGAAAAGGCGAGAGTGCGCGAGCACACAGGAGCAAAGACAAGCAGCGCAGCTTGATGCGTAGTAAAAAAAATAATAAATAGACAACTGGTCGACCTCATTAGAAATAAAAACCCAAAAGATTAGATAGACAAACAAACAAACACATAAATGTGGAGAGAAGGGCAGTGCGGGCAGGAGCAAAGGTAAACAGCAGACAGACCTGAATCCTTATCTTTACAAGGTCGACCTCAGAACTTTGTTCAGTTTGTCTCGGTGACGGATAATGAAAGGAAGGGCAGGCAGCTGGTCGACTTCATTTAAATAAACAAAAAAAAATAAGATAAACTCTCAGGAATAGATAAATAATAACAAAAAAAATGTAAAGTGGAGAAAGCGAGAGCGCGCGAATGCACTCAAGCAAACACAAACAGCACAGCACGATGCGTATTTTTTTTTAAAATTGACAAAATAAATCAAAAATAAATCAAAAATAAAAATAAGTGGAAAAGGCGAGAGTGCGCGAGCACACAGGAGCAAAGACAAGCAGCGCAGCTTGATGCGTAGTAAAAAAAATAATAAATAGACAACTGGTCGACCTCATTAGAAATAAAAACCCAAAAGATTAGATAGACAAACAAACAAACACATAAATGTGGAGAGAAGGGCAGTGCGAGCAGGAGCAAAGGTAAACAACAGACAGACCTGAATCCTTATCTTTACAAGGTCGACCTCAGAAATTTGTTCAGTTTTTCTCGGTGACGGATAATGGAAGGAAGGGCCGGCAACTGGTCGACTTCATTTAAATAAACAAATAAAAAATGAGATAAACTCTCAGGAATAGATAAATAATAACAAAAAAATTGTAAAGTGGAGAAAGCGAGAGAGCGCGAATGCACTTAAGCAAACACAAACAGCAGAGCACGATGCGTATTTTTTTTTAATTGGCAATATAAATCAAAAATAAATCAAAAATAAAAATAAGTGGAAAAGGCGAGAGTGCGCGAGCACACAGGAGCAAAGACAAGCAGCGCAGCTTTATGCGTAGTAAAAAAAATAATAAATAGACAACTGGTCGACCTCATTAGAAATATAAACCCAAAAGATTACATAGACAAACAAACAAACACATAAATGTGGAGAGAAGGACAGTGCGCGCAGGAGCAAAGGTATACAGCAGACAGACCTGAATCCTTATCTTTACAAGGTCGACCTCAGAACTTTGTTCAGTTTGTCTCGGTGACGGATAATGGAAGGAAGGGCAGGCAACTGGTCGACTTCATTTAAATAAACAAAAAAAAATAAGATAAACTCTCAGGAATAGATAAATAATAACAAAAAAATTGTAAAGTGGAGAAAGCGAGAGCGCGCGAATGCACTCAAGCAAACAGAAACAGCACAGCACGATGCGTATTTTTTTTAAATTGACAAAATAAATCAAAAATAAAAATAAGTGGAAAAGGCGAGAGTGCGCGAGCACACAGGAGCAAAGACAAGCAGCGCAGCTTGATGCGTAGTAAAAAAAATAATAAATAGACAACTGGTCGACCTCATTAGAAATAAAACGCAAAAGATTAGATAGACAAACAAACAAACACATAAATGTGGAGAGAAGGGCAGTGCGCGCAGGAGCAAAGGTAAACAGCAGACAGACCTGAATCCTTATCTTGACAAGGTCGACCTCAGAACTTTGTTCAGTTTCTCTCGGTGACGGATAATGGAAGGAAGGGCAGGCAACTGGTCGTCTTCATTTAAATAAACAAAAAAAAATAAGATAAACTCTCAGGAATAGATAAATAATAACAAAAAAATTGTAAAGTGGAGAAAGCGAGAGCGCGCGAATGCACTCAAGCAAACAGAAACAGCACAGCACGATGCGTATTTTTTTAAATTGACAAAATAAGTCAAAATAAATCAAAAATAAAAATAAGTGGAAAAGGCGAGAGTGCGCGAGCACACAGGAGCAAAGACAAGCAGCGCAGCTTGATGCGTAGTAAAAAAAATAATAAATAGACAACTGGTCGACCTCATTAGAAATAAAAACCCAAAAGATTAGATAGACAAACAAACAAACACATAAATGTGGAAAGATGGGCAGTGCGCGCAGGAGCAAAGGTAAACAGCAGACAGACCTGAATCCTTATCTTTACAAGGTCGACCTCAGAACTTTGTTCAGTTTGTCTCGGTGACGGATAATGGAAGGAAGGGCAGGCAACTGGTCGACTTCATTTAAATAAACAAATAAAAAATAAGATAAACTCTCAGTAATACATAAATAATAACAAAAAAATTGTAAAGTGGAGAAAGAGAGAGCGCGCGAATGCCCTCAAGGAAACACAAACAGCACAGCACTATGCGTATTTTTTTTTTAAATTGACAAAATAAATAAAAAATAAATCAAAAATAAAAATAAGTGGAAAAGGCGAGAGTGCGCGAGCACACAGGAGCAAAGACAAGCAGCGCAGCTTGATGGGTAGTAAAAAAAAATAATAAATAGACAACTGGTCGACCTCATTAGAAATAAAAACCCAAAAGATTAGATAGACTAACAAACAAACACATAAATGTGGAGAGAAGGGCAGTGCGCGCAGGAGCAAAGGTAAACAGCAGACAGACCTGAATCCTCATGTTTCCAAGGTCGACCTCAGAACTTTGTTCAGTTTGTCTCGGTGACGGATAATGGAAGGAAGGGCAGGTAACTGGTCGACTTCATTTAAATAAACAAAAAAAAATAAGATAAACTCTCAGGAATAGATAAATAATAACAAAAAATTGTAAAGTGCAGAAAGTGAGAGCGCGCGAATGCACTCAAGCAAACACAAACAGCACAGCACGATGCGTATTTTTTTTTAAATTGACAAAATAAATCAAAAAAAAATCAAAAATAAAAATAAGTGGAAAAGGCGAGAGTGCGCGAGCACACAGGAGCAAAGACAAGCAGCGCAGCTTGATGGGTAGTAAAAAAAAATAATAAATAGACAACTGGTCGACCTCATTAGAAATAAAAACCCAAAAGATTAGATAGACTAACAAACAAACACATAAATGTGGAGAGAAGGGCAGTGCGCAGGAGCAAAGGTAAACAGCAGACAGACCTGAATCCTTATCTTTACAAGGTCGACCTCAGAACTTTGTTCAGTTTGTCTCGGTGACGGATAATGGAAGGAAGGGCAGGCAACTGGTCGACTTCATTTAAATAAACAAATAAAAATAAGATAAACTCTCAGGAATAGATAAATAATAACAAAAAATTGTAACGTGGAGAAAGCGAGAGCGCGCGAATGCACTCAAGCAAACACAAACAGCACAGCACGATGCGTATTTTTTTTTAAATTTACAAAATAAATCAAAAATAAATCAAAGATAAAAATAAGTGGAAAAGTCGAGAGTGCGCGAGCACACAGGAGCAAAGACAAGCAGCGCAGCTTGATGCGTAGTAAAAAAAATAATAAATAGACAACTGGTCGACCTCATTAGAAATAAAAACCGAAAAGATTAGATAGACAAACAAACAAACACATAAATGGGGAGAGAAGGGCAGTGCACGCAGGAGCAAAGGTAAACAGCAGACAGACCTGAATCCTTATCTTTTCAAGGTCGACCTCAGAACTTTGTTCAGTTTGTCTCGGTGACGGATAATGGAAGGAAGGGCAGGCAACTGGTCGACTTCATTTAAATAAACAAAAAAAAATAAGATAAACTCTCAGGAATAGATAAATAATAACAAAAAATTGTAAAGTGGAGAAAGCGAGAGCGCGCGAATGCACTCAAGCAAACACAAACAGCACAGCACGATGCGTATTTTTTTTAAAATTGACAAAATATATCAAAAATAAATCAAAAATAAAAATAAGTGGAAAAGGCGAGAGTGCGCGAGCACACAGGAGCAAATACAAGCAGCGCAGCGTGATGCGTAGTAAAAAAAATAATAAATAGACAACTGGTCGACCTCATTAGAAATACAAACCCAAAAGATTAGATAGACAAACAAACCAACACATAAATGGGGAGAGAAGGGCAGTGCGCTCAGGAGCAAAGGTAAACAGCAGACAGACCTGAATCCTTATCTTTACAAGGTCGACCTCAGAACTTTGTTCAGTTTGTCTCGGTGACGGATAATGGAAGGAAGGGCAGGCAACTGGTCGACTTCATTTAAATAAACAAATAAAAAATAAGATAAACTCTCAGGAATAGATAAATAATAACAAAAAAAATTGTAAAGTGGAGAAAGCGAGAGCGCGCGAATGCTCTCAAGCAAACACAAACAGCACAGCACGATGCGTATTTTTTTTTAAATTGACAAAATAAATCAAAAATAAATCAAAGATAAAAATAAGTGGAAAAGGCGAGAGTGCGCGAGCACACAGGAGCAAAGACAAGCAGCGCAGCTTGATGCGTAGTAAAAAAAATAATAAATAGACAACTGGTCGACCTCATTAGAAATAAAAACCCAAAAGATTAGATAGACAAACAAACAAACACATAAATGGGGAGAGAAGGGCAGTGCACGCAGGAGCAAAGGTAAACAGCAGACAGACCTGAATCCTTATCTTTTCAAGGTCGACCTCAGAACTTTGTTCAGTTTGTCTCGGTGACGGATAATGGAAGGAAGGGCAGGCAACTGGTCGACTTCATTTAAATAAACAAAAAAAAATAAGATAAACTCTCAGGAATAGATAAATAATAACAAAAAATTGTAAAGTGGAGAAAGCGAGAGCGCGCGAATGCACTCAAGCAAACACAAACAGCACAGCACGATGCGTATTTTTTTTAAAATTGACAAAATATATCAAAAATAAATCAAAAATAAAAATAAGTGGAAAAGGCGAGAGTGCGCGAGCACACAGGAGCAAAGACAAGCAGCGCAGCGTGATGCGTAGTAAAAAAAATAATAAATAGACAACTGGTCGACCTCATTAGAAATACAAACCCAAAAGATTAGATAGACAAACAAACCAACACATAAATGGGGAGAGAAGGGCAGTGCGCGCAGGAGCAAAGGTAAACAGCAGACAGACCTGAATCCTTATCTTTACAAGGTCGACCTCAGAACTTTGTTCAGTTTGTCTCGGTGACGGATAATGGAAGGAAGGGCAGGCAACTGGTCGACTTCATTTAAATAAACAAAAAAAACTAAGATAAACTCTCAGGAATAGATAAATAATAAAAAAAATTGTAAAGTGGAGAAAGCGAGAGCGCGCGAATGGACTCAAGCAAACACAAACAGCACAGCACGATGCGTATTTTTTTTAAATTGACAAAATAAATCAAAAATAAATCAAAAATAAAAATAAGTGGAAAAGGCGAGAGTGCGCCAGCACACAGGAGCAAAGACAAGCAGCGCAGCTTGATGCGTAGTCAAAAAAATAATAAATAGACAACTGGTCGACCTCATTAGAAATAAAAACCCAAACGATTCGATAGACAAACAAACAAACACATAAATGTGGAGAGAAGGGCAGTGCTCGCAGGAGCAAAGGTAAACAGCAGACAGACCTGAATCCTTATCTTTACAAGGTCGACCTCAGAACTTTGTTCAGTTTGTCCAGGTGACGGATAATGGAAGGAAGGGCAGGCAACTGGTCGACCTCATTTAAAGAAACAAATAAAAAATAAGATAAACTCTCAGGAATAGATAAATAATAACAAAAAAATTGTAAAGTGGAGAAAGCGAGAGCGTGGGAATGCACTCAAGCAAACACAAACAGCACAGCACGATGCGTAATTTTTTTTAAATTGACAAAATAAATCAAAAATAAATCAAAAATAAAAACAAGTGGAAAAGGCGAGAGTGCGCGAGCACACAGGAGCAAAGACAAGCAGCGCAGCTTGATGCGTAGTAAAAAAAATAATAAATAGACAACTGGTAGACCTCATTAGAAATAAAAACCCAAAAGATTAGATAGACAAACAAACAAACACATAAATGTGGAGAGAAGGGCAGTGCGCGCAGGAGCAAAGGTAAACAGCAGACAGACCTGAATCCTTATCTTTACAAGGTCGACCTCAGAACTTTGTTCAGTTTGTCTAGGTGACGGATAATGGAAGGAAGTGCAGGCAACTGGTCGACTTCATTTAAATAAACAAATAAAAAATAAGATAAACTCTCAGGAATAGATAAATAATAACAAAAAAATTGTAAAGTGGAGAAAGCGAGAGCGCGCGAATGCACTCAAGCAAACACAAACAGCACAGCACGATGCGTATTTTTTTTTAAATTGACAAAATAAATCAAAAATAAATCAAAGATAAAAATAAGTGGAAAAGTCGAGAGTGCGCGAGCACACAGGAGCAAAGAGAAGCAGCGCAGCTTGATGCGTAGTAAAAAAAATAATAAATAGACAACTGGTCGACCTCATTAGAAATAAAAACCCAAAAGATTAGATAGACAAACAAACAAACACATAAATGGGGAGAGAAGGGCAGTGCGCGCAGGAGCAAAGGTAAACAGCAGACAGACCTGAATCCTTATCTTTACAAGGTCGACCTCAGAACTTTGTTCAGTTTGTCACGGTGACGGATAATGGAAGGAAGGGCAGGCAACTGGTCGACTTCATTTAAATAAAAAAAAAATAAGATAAACTCTCAGGAATAGATAAATAATAACAAAAAATTGTAAAGTGGAGAAGCGAGAGCGCGCGAATGCACTCAAGCAAACACAAACAGCACAGCATGATGCGTATTTTTTTTAAAATTGACAAAATATATCAAAAATAAATCAAAAGTAAAAATAAGTGGAAAATGCGAGAGTGCGCGAGCACACAGGAGCAAAGACAAGCAGCGCAGCTTGATGCGTAGTAAAAAAAATAATAAAAAGACAACTGGTCGACCTCATTAGAAATAAAAACCCAAAAGATTAGATAGACAAACAAACAAACACATAAATGGGGAGAGAAGGGCAGTGCGCGCAGGAGCAAAGGTAAACAGCAGACAGACCTGCATCCTTATCTTTACAAGGTCGACCTCAGAACTTTGTTCAGTTTGTCTCGGTGACGGATAATGGAAGGAAGGGCAGGCAACTGGTCGACTTCATTTAAATAAACAAAAAAAATAAGATAAACTCTCAGGAATAGATAAATAATAACAAAAAATTGTAAAGTGGAGAAAGCGAGAGCGCGCGAATGGACTCAAGCAAACAAAAACAGCACAGCACGATGCGTATTTTTTTTAAATTGACAAAATAAATCAAAAATAAATCAAAAATAAAAACAAGTGGAACAGGCGAGAGTGCGCGAGCACACAGGAGCAAAGACAAGCAGCGCAGCTTGATGCGTAGTAAAAAAAAATAATAAATACACAACTGGTCGACCTCATTAGAAATAAAGAGCCAAAAGATTACATAGACAAACAAACAAACACATAAATGTGGAGAGAAGGGCAGTGCGCGAAGGAGCAAAGGAAAACAGCAGACAGACCTGAATCCTTATCTTTACAAGGTCGACCTCAGAACTTTGTTCTGTTTGTCTCGGTGACGAATAATGGAAGGAAGGGCAGGCAACTGGTCGACTTCATTTAAATAAACAAATAAAATATAAGATAAACTCTCAGGAATAGATAAATAATAACAAAAAAATTGTAAATTGGAGAAAGCGAGAGCGCGCGAATGCACTCAAGCAAACACAAACAGCACAGCACGATGCTTATTTTTTTTTAAATTGACAAAATAAATCAAAAATAAAAATAAGTGGAAAAGGCGAGAGTGCGCGAGCACAAAGGAGCAAATACAAGCAGCGCAGCTTGTTGCGTAGTAAAAAAAATAATAAATAGATAACTGGTCGACCTCATTATAAATAAAAACGCAAAAGATTAGATAGACAAACAAACAAACACATAAATGTGGAGAGAAGGGCAGTGCGCGCAGGAGCAAAGGTAAACAGCAGACAGACCTGAATCCTTATCTTTACAATGTCGACCTCAGAACTTTGTTCAGTTTGTCTCGGTGACGGATAATGGAAGGAAGGGCAGGCAACTGGTCGACTTCATTTAAATAAACAAATAAAAATTAAGATAAACTCCCAGGAATAGATAAATAATAACAAAATTTGTAAAGTGGAGAAAGCGAGAGCGCGCGAATGCACTCAAGCAAACACAAACAGCACAGCACGATGCGTATTTTTTTTTAAATTGACAAAATAAATCAAAAATAAATCAAAAATAAAAATAAGTGGAAAAGGCGAGAGTGCGCGAGCACACAGGAGCAAAGACAAGCAGCGCAGCTTGATGCGTAGTAAAAAAAATAATATATAGATAACTGGTCGACCTCATTAGAAATAAAAACCCAAAAGATTAGATAGACAAACAAACAAACACATAAATGTGGAGAGAAGGGCAGTGCGTGCAGGAGCAAAGGTAAACAGCAGACAGTCCTGAATCCTTATCTTTACAAGGTCGACCTCAGAACTTTGTTCAGTTTGTCTCGGTGACGGATAATGGAAGGAAGGGCAGGCAACTGGTCGACTTCATTTAAATAAACAAATAAAAAATAAGATAAACTCTCAGGAATAGATAAATAATAACAAAAAAATTGTAAAGTGGAGAAAGCGAGAGCGCGCGAATGCACTCAAGCAAACACAAACAGCACAGCACGATGCGTATTTTTTTTTAAATTGACAAAATAAATCAAAAATAAAAATAAGTGGAAAAGGCGAGGAGGGCGCGAGCACACAGCAGCAAAGACAAGCAGCGCAGCTTGATGCGTAGTAAAAAAAATAATAAATAGACAACTGGTCGACCTCATTAGAAATAAAAACCCAAAAGATTACATAGACAAACAAACAAACACATAAATGTGGAGAGAAGGGCAGTGCGCGCAGGAGCAAAGGTAAACAGCAGACAGACCTGAATCCTTATCTTTACAAGGTCGACCTCAGAACTTTGTTCAGTTTGTCTCGGTGACGGATAATGGAAGGAAGGCAGGCAACTGGTCGACTTCATTTAAATAAACAAATGAAATATAAGATAAACTCTCAGGAATAGATAAATAATAACAAAAAAAATTGTAAATTGGAGGGAAAGCGAGAGCGCGCGAATGCACTCAAGCAAACACAAACAGCACAGCACGATGCGTATTTTTTTTTAAATTGACAAAATAAATCAAAAATAAAAATAAGTGGAAAAGGCGAGAGGTGCGCGAGCACAAAGGAGCAAAGACAAGCAGCGCAGCTTGATGCGTAGTAAAAAAAATACTAAATAGATAACTGGTCGACCTCATTAGAAATAAAAACCCAAAAGATTAGATAGACAAACAAACAAACACATAAATGTGGAGAGAAGGGCAGTGCGCGCAGGAGCAAAGGTAAACAGCAGACAGACCTGAATCCTTATCTTTACAAGGTCGACCTCAGAACTTTGTTCAGTTTGTCTCGGTGACGGATAATGGAAGGAAGGGCAGGCAACTGGTCGACTTCATTTAAAAAAACAAATAAAAAATAAGATAAACTCTCAGGAATAGATAAATAAAAACAAAAAAATTGTAAAGTGGAGAAAGCGAGAGCGCGCGAATGCACTCAAGCACACACAAACAGCACAGCACGATGCGTATTTTTTTTTAAATTGACAAAATAAATCAAAAATAAATCAAAAATAAAAATAAGTGGAAAAGACGAGAGTGCGCGAGCACACAGGAGCATAGACAAGCAGCGCAGCTTGATGCGTAGTAAAAAAAATAATAAATAGACAACTGGTCGACCTCATTAGAAATAAAAACCCAAAAGATTAGATAGACAAACAAACAAACACATAAATGTGGAGAGAAGGGCAGTGCGCGCAGGAGCAAAGGTAAAGAGCAGACAGACCTGAATCCTCATCTTTACAAGGTCGACCTCAGAACTTTGTTCAGTTTGTCTCGGTGACGGATAATGGAAGGAAGGGCAGGCAACAGGTCGACTTCATTTAAATAAACAAATAAAAAATAAGATAAACTCTCAGGAATAGATAAATAATAACAAAAAAAATTGTAAAGTGGAGAAAGCGAGAGCGCGCGAATGCACTCAAGCAAACACAAACAGCACAGCACGATGCGTATTTTTTTTAAATTGACAAAATAAATCAAAAATAAATCAAAAATAAAAATAAGTCGAAAAGGCGAGAGTGCGCGAGCACACAGGAGCAAAGACAAGCAGCGCAGCTTGATGCGTAGTAAAAAAAATAATATAATAGCTAACTGGTCGAAGTCATTAGAAATAAAAACCCAAAAGATTAGATAGACAAACAAACAAACACATAAATGTGGAGAGAAGGGCAGTGCGCGCAGGAGCAAAGGTAAACAGCAGACAGACCTGAATCCTTATCTTTACAAGGTCGATCTCAGAACTTTGTTCAGTTTGTCTCGGTGACGGATAATGGAAGGAAGGGCAGGCAACTGGTCGACTTCATTTAAATAAACAAATAAAAAATAAGATAAACTTACAGGAATAGATAAATAATAACAAAAAAATTGTAAAGTGGAGAAAGCGAGAGCGCGCGAATGCACTCAAGCAAACACAAACAGCACAGCACGATGCGTATTTTTTTTTAAATTGACAAAATAAATCAAAAATAAAACTAAGTGGAAAAGGCGAGAGGGCGCGAGCACACAGGAGCAAAGACAAGCAGCGCAGCTTGATGCGTAGTAAAAAAAATAATAAATAGGCAACTGGTCGACCTCATTAGAAATAAAAACCCAAAAGATTAGATAGACAAACAAACAAACACATAAATGTGGAGAGAAGGGCAGTGCGCGCAGGAGCAAAGGTAAACAGCAGACAGACCTG
>NW_025958172.1:0-39361 GCF_023159225.1 Perognathus longimembris pacificus | reverse complement strand
AAGGAAGGGCAGGCAACTGGTCGACTTCATTTAAATAAACAAATAAAAATTAAGATAAACTCTCAGGAATAGATAAATAATATCCAAAAAATTGTTAAGTGGAGAAATCGAGAGCGCAGGAATGCACTCAAGCAAACACAAACGGCACAGCACGATGCGTATTTTTTTTATATTGACAAAATAAATCAAAAATAAATCAAAAATAAAAATAAGTGGAAAAGGCGAGAGTGCGCTTGCACACAGGAGCAAAGACAAGCAGCGCAGCTTGATGCGTAGTAAAAAAAATAATAAATAGACAACTGGTCGACCTCATTAGAAATAAAAACCGAAAAGATTAGATAGAGAAACCAACAAACACATAAATGTGGAGAGAAGGGCAGTGCGGGCAGGAGCAAAGGTAAACAGCAGACAGACCTGAATCCTTATCTTTACAAGGTCGACCTCAGAACTTTGTTCAGTTTTTCTCGGTGACGGATAATGGAAGGAAGGGCAGGCAACTGGTCGACTTCATTTAAATAAACAAATAAAATATAATATAAACTCTCAGGAATAGATAAATAATAACAAAAAAATTGTAAAGTGGAGAAAGCGAGAGCGCGGGAATGCACTCAAGCAAACACAAACAGCACAGCAGGATGCGTATTTTTTTAAAAAATTGACAAAATAAATCAAAAATAAATCAAAAATAAAAATAAGTGGAAAAGGCGAGAGTGCGCGAGCACACAGGAGCAAAGACAAGCAGCGCAGCTTGATGCGTAGTAAAAAAAATAATAAATAGACAACTGGTCGACCTCATTAGAAATAGAAACCCAAAAGGTTAGATAGACAAACAAACAAACACATAAATGTGGAGAGAAGGGCAGTGCGGGCAGGAGCAAATGTAAACAGCAGACAGACCTGAATCCTTATCTTTACAAGGTCGACCTCAGAACTTTGTTCAGTTTGTCTCGGTGAAGGATAATGGAAGGAAGGGCAGGCAACTGGTCGACTTCATTTAAATAAACAAATAAAAAATAAGATAAACTCTCAGGAATAGATAAATAATAACAAAAAAATTGTAAAGTGGAGAAAGCGAGAGCGCGCGAATGCACTCAAGCAAACACAAACAGCTCAGCACGATGCGTATTTTTTTAAAAAAATTGACAAAATAAATCAAAAATAAATCAAAAATAAAAATAAGTGGAAAAGGCGAGAGTGCGCGAGCACACAGGAGCAAAGACAAGCAGCGCAGCTTGATGCGTAGGAAAAAAAAATAATAAATAGACAACTGGTCGACCTCATTAGAAATAAAAACCCAAAAGATTGGATAGACAAACAAACAAACACATAAATGTGGAGAGAAGGGCAGTGCGCGCAGGAGCAAAGGTAAACAGCAGACAGACCTGAATCCTTATCTTTACAAGGTCGACCTCAGAACTTTGTTCAGTTTGTCTCGGTGACGGATAATGGAAGGAAGGGCAGGCAACTGGTCGACTTCATTTAAATAAACAAATAAAAAATAAGATAAACTCTCAGGAATAGATAAATAATAACAAAAAAATTGTAAAGTGCACAAAGCGAGAGCGCGCGAAAGCACTCAAGCAAACACAAACAGCACAGCACGATGAGTATTTTTTTTAAATTGACAAAATAAATCAAAAATAAATAAAAAATAACAATAAGTGGAAAAGGCGAGAGTGCGCGAGCACACAGGAGCAAAGACAAGCAGCGCAGCTTGATGCGTAGTAAAAAAATAATAAATAGACAACTGGTCGACCTCATTAGAAATAAAAACCCAAAAGATTAGATAGACAAACAAACAAACACATAAATGTGGAGAGAAGGGCAGTGTGCGCAGGAGCAAAGGTAAACAGCAGACAGACCTGAATCCTTATCTTTACAAGGTCGACCTCAGAACTTTGTTCAGTTTGTCTCGGTGACGGATAATGGAAGGAAGGGCAGGCAACTGGTCGACTTCATTTAAATAAACAAATAAAAATAAGATAAACTCTCAGGAATAGATAAATAATATCCAAAAAATTGTAAAGTGGAGAAAGCGGAGAGCGCACGAATGCACTCAAGCAAACACAAACGGCACAGCACGATGCGTATTTTTTTTATATTGACAAAATAAATCAAAAATAAATAAAAAATAACAATAAGTGGAAAAGGCGAGAGTGCGCGAGCACACAGGAGCAAAGACAAGCAGCGCAGCTTGATGCGTAGTAAAAAAAATAATAAATAGACAACTGGTCGACCTCATTAGAAATAAAAACCCAAAAGATTAGATAGACAAACAAACAAACACATAAATGTGGAGAGAAGGGCAGTGCGTGCAGGAGCAAAGGTAAACAGCAGACAGACCTGAATCCTTATCTTTACAAGGTCGACCTCAGAACTTTGTTCAGTTTGTCTCGGTGACGGATAATGGAAGGAAGGGCAGGCAACTGGTCGACTTCATTTAAATAAACAAATAAAAATTAAGATAAACTCTCAGGAATAGATAAATAATAACAAAAAAATTGTAAAGTGCAGAAAGTGAGAGCGCGCGAATGCACTCAAGCAAACACAAACAGCACAGCACGATGCGTATTTTTTTAAAAAATTGACAAAATAAATCAAAAATAAATCAAAAATAAAAATAAGTGGAAAAGGCGAGAGTGCGCGAGCACACAGGAGCAAAGACCAGCAGCGCAGCTTGATGCGTAGTAAAAAAAATAATAAATAGACAACTGGTCGACCTCATTAGAAATAAAAACCCAAAAGATTAGATAAACAAACCAACAAACACATAAATGTGGAGAGAAGGGCAGTGCGGGCAGGAGCAAAGGTAAACAGCAGACAGACCTGAATCCTTATCTTTACAAGGTCGACCTCAGAACTTTGTTCAGTTTTTCTTGGTGACGGATAATGGAAGGAAGGGCAGGCAACTGGTCTACTTCATTTAAATAAACAAATAAAAATAATATAAACTCTCAGGAATAGATAAATAATAACAAAAAATTGTAAAGTGGAGAAAGCGAGAGCGCGCGAATGCACTCAAGCAAACACAAACAGCACAGCACGATGGGTATTTTTTTAAAAAATTGACAAAATAAATCAAAAATAAATCAAAAATAAAAATAAGTGGAAAAGGCGAAGTGCGCGAGCACACAGGAGCAAAGAGAAGCAGCGCAGCTTGATGCGTAGTAAAAAAAATAATAAATAGACAACTGGTCGACCTCATTAGAAATAAAAACCCAAAAGATTAGATAGACAAACAAACAAACACATAAATGTGGAGAGAAGGGCAGTGAGCGCAGGAGCAAAGGTAAACAGCAGACAGACCTGAATCCTTATCTTTACAAGGTCGACCTCAGAATTTTGTTCAGTTTGTCTCGGTGACGGATAATGGAAGGAAGGGCAGGCAACTGGTCGACTTCATTTAAATAAACAAATAAAAAATAAGATAAACTCTCAGGAATAGATAAATAATATCCAAAAAATTGTAAAGTGGAGAAAGCGAGAGCGCACGAATGCACTCAAGCAAACACAAACGGCACAGCACGATGCGTATTTTTTTTATATTGACAAAATAAATCAAAAATAAATAAAAAATAACAATAAGTGGAAAAGGCGAGAGTGCGCGAGCACACAGGAGCAAAGACAAGCAGCGCAGCTTGATGCGTAGTAAAAAAAATAATAAATAGACAACTGGTCGACCTCATTAGAAATAAAAACCCAAAAGATTAGATAGACAAACAAACAAACACATAAATGTGGAGAGAAGGGCAGTGCGCGCAGGAGCAAAGGTAAACAGCAGACAGACCTGAATCCTTATCTTTACAAGGTCGACCTCAGAACTTTGTTCAGTTTGTCTCGGTGACGGATAATGGAAGGAAGGGCAGGCAACTGGTCGACTTCATTTAAATAAACAAATAAAAATTAAGATAAACTCTCAGGAATAGATAAATAATAACAAAAAAATTGTAAAGTGGAGAAAGCGAGAGCGCGCGAATGCACTCAAGCAAACACAAACAGCACAGCACGATGCGTATTTTTTTTAAATTGACAAAATAAATCAAAAATAAATCAAAAATAAAAATAAGTGGAAAAGGCGAGATTGCGCGAGCACACAGGAGCAAAGACAAGCAGTGCAGCTTGATGCGTGGTAAAAAAAATCATAAATAGAAAACTGGTCGACCTCATTAGAAATAAAAACCCAAAAGATTAGATAGACAAACAAACAAACACATAAATGTGGAGAGAAGGGCAGTGCGCGCAGGAGCAAAGGTAAACAGCAGACAGACCTGAATCCTTATCTTTACAAGGTCGACCTAGGACTTTGTTCAGTTTGTCTCGGTGACGGATAATGGAAGGAAGGGCAGGCAACTGGTCGACTTCATTTAAATAAACAAATAAAAAATAAGATAAACTCTCAGGAATAGATAAATAATAACAAAAAAATTGTAAAGTGGAGAAAGCGGAGAGCGCGCGAAAGCACTCAAGCAAACACAAACAGCACAGCACGATGCGTATTTTTTAAAAAAATTGACAAAATAAATCAAAAATAAAATAAAAATAAAAATAAGTGGAAAAGGCCAGAGTGTGCGAGCACACAGGAGCAAAGACAAGCAGCGCAGCTTGATGCGTAGTAAAAAAAAAATAATAAATAGACAACTGGTCGACCTCATTAGAAATAAAAACCCAAAAGATTGGATAGACAAACAAACAAACACATAAATGTGGAGAGAAGGGCAGTGCGCGCAGGAGCAAAGGTACACAGCAGACAGACCTGAATCCTTATCTTTACAAGGTCGACCTCAGAACTTTGTTCAGTTTGTCTCGGTGACGGATAATGGAAGGAAGGGCAGGCAACTGGTCGACTTCATTTAAATAAACAAATAAAAAATAAGATAAACTCTCAGGAATAGATAAATAATAACAAAAAAATTGTAAAGTGCACAAAGCGAGAGCGCGCGAAAGCACTCAAGCAAACACAAACAGCACAGCACGATGCGTATTTTTTTTTAATTGAGAATATAAATCAAAAATAAATCAAAAATAAAAATAAGTGGAAAAGGCGAGAGTGCGCGTGCACACAGGAGCAAAGACAAGCAGCGCAGCTTGATGCGTAGTAAAAAAAATAATAAATAGACAACTGGTCGACCTCATTAGAAATAAAAACCCAAAAGATTAGATAGACAAACAAACAAACACATAAATGTGGAGAGAAGGGCAGTGCGCGCAGGAGCAAATGTAAACAGCAGACAGACCTGAATCCTTATCTTTACAAGGTCGACCTCAGAACTTTGTTCAGGTTGTCTTGGTGACGGATAATGGAAGGAAGGGCAGGCAACTGGTCGACTTCATTTAAATAAACAAATAAAAAATAAGATAAACTCTCAGGAATAGATAAATAATAACAAAAAAAATGTAAAGTGGAGAAAGCGAGAGCGCGCGAATGCACTCAAGCAAACACAAACAGCACAGCACGATGCGTATTTTTTTAAATTGACAAAATAAATCAAAAATAAATCAAAAATAAAAATTAGTGGAAAAGGCGAGATTGCGCGAGCACACAGGAGCAAAGACAAGCAGTGCAGCTTGATGCGTAGTAAAAAAAATCATAAATAGAAAACTGGTCGACCTCATTAGAAATAAAAACCCAAAAGATTAGATAGACAAACAAACAAACACATAAATGTGGAGAGAAGGGCAGTGCGCGCAGGAGCAAAGGTAAACAGCAGACAGACCTGAATCCTTATCTTTACAAGGTCGACCTCAGAACTTTGTTCAGTTTGTCTCGGTGACGGATAATGGAAGGAAGGGCAGGCAACTGGTCGACTTCCTTTAAATAAACAAATAAAAATTAAGATAAACTCTCAGGAATAGATAAATAATAACAAAAAAATTGTAAAGTGCAGAAAGTGAGAGCGCGCGAATGGACTCAGGCAAACACAAACAGCACAGCACGATGCGTTTTTTTTTTTAAATTGACAAAATAAATCAAAAATAAATCAAAAATAAAAATAAGTGGAAAATGCGAGAGTGCTCGAGCACACAATACCAAAGACAAGCAGCGCAGCTTGATGCGTAGAAAAAAAAATAATAAATAGACAACTGGTCGACCTCATTAGAAATAAAAACCCAAAAGATTAGATAGACAAACAAACAAACACATAAATGTGGAGAGAAGGGCAGTGCGCTCAGGAGCAAAGGTAAAGAGCAGACAGACCTGAATCCTCATGTTTCCAAGGTCGACCTCAGAACTTTGTTCAGTTTGTCTCGGTGACGGATAATGGAAGGAAGGGCAGGTAACTGGTCGACTTCATTTAAATAAACAAAAAAATAAGATAAACTCTCAGGAATAGATAAATAATAACAAAAAAAATTGTAAAGTGGAGAAAGCGAGAGCGCACGAATGCACTCAAGCAAACACAAACAGCACAGCACGATGCGTATTTTTTTAATTGACAAAATAAATCAAAAATAAATCAAAAATAAAAATAAGTGGAAAAGGCGAGACTGCGCGATCACACAGGAGCAAAGACAAGCAGTGCAGCTTGATGCGTAGTAAAAAAAATAATAAATAGACAACTGGTCGACCTCATTAGAAATAAAAACCCAAAAGATTAGATAGACAAACAAACAAACACATAAATGTGGAGAGAAGGGCAGGGCGCGCAGGAGCAAAGGGAACCAGTAGACAGACCTGAATCCTTATCTTTACAATGTCAACCTCATAACTTTGTTCAGTTTGTCTCGGTGACGGATAATGGATGGAAGGGCAGGCAACTGTTCGACTTCATTTAAATAAACAAATAAAAAATAAGATAAACTCTCAGGAATAGATAAATAATAAAAAAAATTGTAAAGTGGAGAAAGCGAGAGAGCGCGAATGCACTCAAGCAAACACAAACAGCACAGCACGATGCGTATTTTTTTTAAAATTGACAAAATAAATCAAAAATAATTCAAAAATAAAAATAAGTGGAAAAGGCGAGAGTGCGGGAGCACACAGGAGCAAAGACAAGCAGCGCAGCTTGATGCGTAGTAAAAAAAAAATAATAAATAGACAACTGGTCGACCTCATTAGAAATAAAAACCCAAAAGATTAGATAGACAAACAAACACATAAATGTGGAGAGAAGGGCAGTGCGCGCAGGAGCAAAGGTAAACAGCTGACAGACCTGAATCCTTATCTTTACAAGGTCGACCTCAGAACTTTGTTCAGTTTGTCTCGGTGACGGATAATGGAAGGAAGGGCAGGAAACTGGTCGACTTCATTTAAATAAACAAATAAAAATTAAGATAAACTCTCAGGAATAGATAAATAATAACAAAAAAATTGTAAAGTGGAGAAAGCGAGAGCGCGCGAATGCACTCAAGCAAACACAAACAGCACAGCACGATGCGTATTTTTTTAAAAAATTGACAAAATAATTCAAAAATAAATCAAAAATAAAAATAAGTGGAAAAGGCGAGAGTGCGCGAGCCCACAGGAGCAAAGACAAGCAGCGAAGCTTGATGCGTAGTAAAGAAAATAATAAATAGACAACTGGTCTACCTCATTAGAAAAAAAACCCAAAAGATAAGATAGACAAACAAACAAACACATAAATGTGGAGAGAAGGGCAGTGCACGCAGGAGCAAAGGTAAACAGCAGACAGACCTGAATCCTTATCTTTACAAGGTCGACCTCAGAAATTTGTTCAGTTTGTCTCGGTGACGGATATTGGAAGGAAGGGCAGGCAATTGGTCGACTTCATTTAAATAAACAAATAAAAAATAAGATAAACTCTCAGGAATAGATAAATAATAACAAAAAAATTGTAAAGTGGAGAAAGCGAGAGCGCGCGAATGCACTCAAGCAAACACAAACAGCACAGCACGATGCGTATTTTTTTTAAAATTGACAAAATAAATCAAAAATAAATCAAAAATAAAAATAAGTGGAAAAGGCGAGAGTGCGCGAGCACACAGGAGCAAAGACAAGCAGCGCAGCTTGATGCGTAGTAAAAAAAAAATAATAAATAGACAACTGGTCGACCTCATTAGAAATAAAAACCCAAAAGATTGGATAGACAAACAAACAAACACATAAATGTGGAGAGAAGGGCAGTGCGCGCAGGAGCAAAGGTAAACAGCAGACAGACCTGAATCCTTATCTTTACAAGGTCGACCACAGAACTTTGTTCAGTTTGTCTCGGTGACGGATAATGGAAGGAAGGGCAGGCAACTGGTCGACTTCATTTAAATAAACAAATAAAAATAAGATAAACTCTCAGGAATAGATAAATAATAACAAAAAAATTGTAAAGTGCACAAAGCGAGAGCGTGCGAAAGCACTCAAGCAAACACAAACAGCACAGCACGATGCGTATTTTTTTTAAATTGAGAAAATAAATCAAAAATAAATCAAAAATAAATCAAAAATAAAAATAAGTGGAAAAGGCGAGAGTGCGCGTGCACACAGGAGCAAAGACAACCAGCGCAGCTTGATGCGTAGTAAAAAAAATAATAAATAGACAACTGGTCGACCTCATTAGAAATAAAAACCCAAAAGATTAGATAGACAAACAAACAAACACATAAATGTGGAGAGAAGGGCAGTGCGCGCAGGAGCAAAGGTAAACAGCAGACAGACCTGAATCCTTATCTTTACAAGGTCGACCTCAGAACTTTGTTCAGTTTGTCTCGGTGACGGATAATGGAAGGAAGGGCAGGCAACTGGTCGACTTCATTTAAATAAACAAATAAAAAATAAGATAAACTCTCAGGTATAGATTAATAATATCCAAAAAATTGTAAAGTTGAGAAATCGAGAGCGCACGAATGCACTCAAGCAAACACAAACGGCACAGCACGATGCGTATTTTTTTTTATATTGACAAAATAAATCAAAAATAAATAAAAAATAACAATAAGTGGAAAAGGCGAGAGTGCGCGAGCACACAGGAGCAAAGACAAGCAGCGCAGCTTGATGCGTAGTAAAAAGAATAATAAATAGACAACTGGTCGACCTCATTAGAAATAAAACCCAAAAGATTAGATAGACAAACAAACAAACACATAAATGTGGAGAGAAGGGCAGTGCGCGCAGGAGCAAAGGTAAACAGCAGACAGACCTGAATCCTTATCTTTACAAGGTCGACCTCAGAACTTTGTTCAGTTTGTCTCGGTGACGGATAATGGAAGGAAGGGCAGGCAACTGGTCGACTTCCTTTAAATAAACAAATAAAAATTAAGATAAACTCTCAGGAATAGATAAATAATAACAAAAAAATTGTAAAGTGCAGAAAGTGAGAGCGCGCGAATGGACTCAGGCAAACACAAACAGCACAGCACGATGCGTTTTTTTTTTTAAATTGACAAAATAAATCAAAAATAAATCAAAAATAAAAATAAGTGGAAAATGCGAGAGTGCTCGAGCACACAATACCAAAGACAAGCAGCGCAGCTTGATGCGTAGTAAAAAAAATAATAAATAGACAACTGGTCGACCTCATTAGAAATAAAAACCCAAAAGATTAGATAGACAAACAAACAAACACATAAATGTGGAGAGAAGGGCAGTGCGCTCAGGAGCAAAGGTAAAGAGCAGACAGACCTGAATCCTCATGTTTCCAAGGTCGACCTCAGAACTTTGTTCAGTTTGTCTCGGTGACGGATAATGGAAGGAAGGGCAGGTAACTGGTCGACTTCATTTAAATAAACAAAAAAAATAAGATAAACTCTCAGGAATAGATAAATAATAACAAAAAAAATTGTAAAGTGGAGAAAGCGAGAGCGCACGAATGCACTCAAGCAAACACAAACAGCACAGCACGATGCGTATTTTTTTTTAATTGACAAAATAAATCAAAAATAAATCAAAAATAAAAATAAGTGGAAAAGGCGAGACTGCGCGATCACACAGGAGCAAAGACAAGCAGTGCAGCTTGATGCGTAGTAAAAAAAATAATAAATAGACAACTGGTCGACCTCATTAGAAATAAAAACCCAAAAGATTAGATAGACAAACAAACAAACACATAAATGTGGAGAGAAGGGCAGGGCGCGCAGGAGCAAAGGGAACCAGTAGACAGACCTGAATCCTTATCTTTACAATGTCAACCTCATAACTTTGTTCAGTTTGTCTCGGTGACGGATAATGGATGGAAGGGCAGGCAACTGTTCGACTTCATTTAAATAAACAAATAAAAAATAAGATAAACTCTCAGGAATAGATAAATAATAAAAAAAATTGTAAAGTGGAGAAAGCGAGAGAGCGCGAATGCACTCAAGCAAACACAAACAGCACAGCACGATGCGTATTTTTTTTTAAATTGACAAAATAAATCAAAAATAATTCAAAAATAAAAATAAGTGGAAAAGGCGAGAGTGCGGGAGCACACAGGAGCAAAGACAAGCAGCGCAGCTTGATGCGTAGTAAAAAAAAATAATAAATAGACAACTGGTCGACCTCATTAGAAATAAAAACCCAAAAGATTAGATAGACAAACAAACACATAAATGTGGAGAGAAGGGCAGTGCGCGCAGGAGCAAAGGTAAACAGCTGACAGACCTGAATCCTTATCTTTACAAGGTCGACCTCAGAACTTTGTTCAGTTTTTCTCGGTGACGGATAATGGAAGGAAGGGCAGGCAACTGGTCGACTTCATTTAAATAAACAAATAAAAATTAAGATAAACTCTCAGGAATAGATAAATAATAACAAAAAAATTGTAAAGTGGAGAAAGCGAGAGCGCGCGAATGCACTCAAGCAAACACAAACAGCACAGCACGATGCGTATTTTTTTAAAAAATTGACAAAATAATTCAAAAATAAATCAAAAATAAAAATAAGTGGAAAAGGCGAGAGTGCGCGAGCACACAGGAGCAAAGACAAGCAGCGAAGCTTGATGCGTAGTAAAGAAAATAATAAATAGACAACTGGTCTACCTCATTAGAAAAAAACCCAAAAGATAAGATAGACAAACAAACAAACACATAAATGTGGAGAGAAGGGCAGTGCACGCAGGAGCAAAGGTAAACAGCAGACAGACCTGAATCCTTATCTTTACAAGGTCGACCTCAGAAATTTGTTCAGTTTGTCTCGGTGACGGATATTGGAAGGAAGGGCAGGCAATTGGTCGACTTCATTTAAATAAACAAATAAAAAATAAGATAAACTCTCAGGAATAGATAAATAATAACAAAAAAATTGTAAAGTGGAGAAAGCGAGAGCGCGCGAATGCACTCAAGCAAACACAAACAGCACAGCACGATGCGTATTTTTTTTAAAATTGACAAAATAAATCAAAAATAAATCAAAAATAAAAATAAGTGGAAAAGGCGAGAGTGCGCGAGCACACAGGAGCAAAGACAAGCAGCGCAGCTTGATGCGTAGTAAAAAAAAATAATAAATAGACAACTGGTCGACCTCATTAGAAATAAAAACCCAAAAGATTGGATAGACAAACAAACAAACACATAAATGTGGAGAGAAGGGCAGTGCGCGCAGGAGCAAAGGTAAACAGCAGACAGACCTGAATCCTTATCTTTACAAGGTCGACCACAGAACTTTGTTCAGTTTGTCTCGGTGACGGATAATGGATGGAAGGGCAGGCAACTGGTCGACTTCATTTAAATAAACAAATAAAAAATAAGATAAACTCTCAGGAATAGATAAATAATAACAAAAAAATTGTAAAGTGCACAAAGCGAGAGCGTGCGAAAGCACTCAAGCAAACACAAACAGCACAGCACGATGCGTATTTTTTTTAAATTGAGAAAATAAATCAAAAATAAATCAAAAATAAATCAAAAATAAAAATAAGTGGAAAAGGCGAGAGTGTGCGTGCACACAGGAGCAAAGACAACCAGCGCAGCTTGATGCGTAGTAAAAAAAATAATAAATGGACAACTGGTCGACCTCATTAGAAATAAAAACCCAAAAGATTAGATAGACAAACAAACAAACACATAAATGTGGAGAGAAGGGCAGTGCGCGCAGGAGCAAAGGTAAACAGCAGACAGACCTGAATCCTTATCTTTACAAGGTCGACCTCAGAACTTTGTTCAGTTTGTCTCGGTGACGGATAATGGAAGGAAGGGCAGGCAACTGGTCGACTTCATTTAAATAAACAAATAAAAAATAAGATAAACTCTCAGGTATAGATTAATAATATCCAAAAAATTGTAAAGTTGAGAAATCGAGAGCGCACGAATGCACTCAAGCAAACACAAACGGCACAGCACGATGCGTATTTTTTTTTATATTGACAAAATAAATCAAAAATAAATAAAAAATAACAATAAGTGGAAAAGGCGAGAGTGCGCGAGCACACAGGAGCAAAGACAAGCAGCGCAGCTTGATGCGTAGTAAAAAGAATAATAAATAGACAACGGGTCGACCTCATTAGAAATAAAAACCCAAAAGATTAGATAGACAAACAAACAAACACATAAATGTGGAGAGAAGGGCAGTGCGCGCAGGAGCAAAGGTAAACAGCAGACAGACCTGAATCCTTATCTTTACAAGGTCGACCTCAGAACTTTGTTCAGTTTGTCTCGGTGACGGATAATGGAAGGAAGGGCAGGCAACTGGTCGACTTCATTTAAATAAACAAATAAAAATTAAGATAAACTCTCAGGAATAGATAAATAATAACAAAAAAATTGTAAAGTGGAGAAAGCGAGAGCGCGCGAATGCACTCAAGCAAACACAAACAGCACAGCACGATGCGTATTTTTTTTAAATTGACAAAATAAATCAAAAATAAATCAAAAATAAAAATAAGTGGAAAAGGCGAGAGTGCGCGAGCACACAGGAGCAAAGACAAGCAGCGCAGCTTGACGCGTAGTAAAAAAAATAATAAATAGACAACTGGTCGACCTCATTAGAAATAAAAACCCAAAAGATTAGATAGACAAACAAACAAACACATAAATGTGGAGAGAAGGGCAGTGCGCGCAGGAGCAAAGGTAAACAGCAGACAGACCTGAATCCTTATCTTTACAAGGTCGACCTCAGAACTTTGTTCAGTTTGTCTCGGTGACGGATAATGGAAGGAAGGGCAGGCAACTGGTCGACTTCATTTAAATAAACAAATAAAAAATAAGATAAACTCTCAGGAATAGATAAATAATAACAAAAAAATTGTAAAGTGCACAAAGCGAGAGCGCGCGAAAGCACTCAACAAACACAAACAGCACAGCACGATGCGTATTTTTTTTAAATTGACAAAATAAATCAAAAATAAATCAAAAATAAAAATAAGTGGAAAAGGCGAGAGTGCGCGAGCACACAGGAGCAAAGACAAGCAGCGCAGCTTGTTGCGTAGTAAAAAAAATAATAAATAGAAAACTGGTCGACCTCATTAGAAATAAAAACCCAAAAGATTAGATAGACAAACAAACAAACACATAAATGTGGAGAGAAGGGCAGTGCGCGCAGGAGCAAAGGTA
Source organism: Perognathus longimembris pacificus (assembly GCF_023159225.1). NCBI lineage: Eukaryota > Metazoa > Chordata > Mammalia > Rodentia > Heteromyidae > Perognathus > Perognathus longimembris. The sequence continues at coordinate 25,948 of NW_025958172.1, read as the reverse complement.
AAGAGCAGACAGACCTGAATCCTTATCTTTACAAGGTCGACCTCAGAACTTTGTTCAGTTTGTCTCGGTGACGGATAATGGAAGGAAGGGCAGGCAACTGGTCGACTTCATTTAAATAAACAAATAAAAAATAAGATAAACTCTCAGGAATAGATAAATAATAACAAAAAAATTGTAAAGTGGAGAAAGCGAGAGCGCGCGAATGCACTCAAGCAAACACAAACAGCACAGCACGATGCGTATTTTTTTTAAATTGACAAAATAAATCAAAAATAAATCAAAAATAAAAATAAGTGGAAAAGGCGAGTGTGCGCGAGCACACAGGAGCAAAGACAAGCAGCGAAGCTTGATGCGTAGTAAAGAAAATAATAAATAGACAACGGGTCGACCTCATTAGAAAAAAAACCCAAAAGATTAGATAGACAAACAAACAAACACATAAATGTGGAGAGAAGGGCAATGCGCGCAGGAGCAAAGGTAAACAGCAGACAGACCTGAATCCTTATCTTTACAAGGTCGACCTCAGAACTTTGTTCAGTTTTTCTCGGTGACGGATAATGGAAGGAAGGGCAGGCAACTGGTCGACTTCATTTAAATAAACAAATAAAAAATAATATAAACTCTCAGGAATAGATAAATAATAACAAAAAAATTGTAAAGTGGAGAAAGCGAGAGCGCGGGAATGCACTCAAGCAAACACAAACAGCACAGCAGGATGCGTATTTTTTTAAAAAATTGAAAAAATAAACCAAAAATAAATCAAAAATAAAAATAAGTGGAAAAGGCGAGTGTGCGCGAGCACACAGGAGCAAAGACAAGCAGCGCAGCTTGATGCGTAGTAAAAAAAATAATAAATAGACAACTGGTCGACCTCATTAGAAATAAAAACCCAAAAGATTAGATAGACAAACAAACAAACACATAAATGTGGAGAGAAGGGCAGTGCGGGCAGGAGCAAATGTAAACAGCAAACAGACCTGAATCCTTATCTTTACAAGGTCGACCTCAGAACTTTGTTCAGTTTGTGTCGGTGAAGGATAATGGAAGGAAGGGCAGGCAACTGGTCGACTTCATTTAAATAAACAAATAAAAAATAAGATAAACTCTCAGGAATAGATAAATAATAACAAAAAAATTGTAAAGTGGAGAAAGCGAGAGCGCGCGAATGCACTCAAGCAAACACAAACAGCACAGCACGATGCGTATTTTTTTAAAAAAATTGACAAAATAAATCAAAAATAAATCAAAAATAAAAATAAGTGGAAAAGGCGAGTGTGCGCGAGCACACAGGAGCAAAGACAAGCAGCGCAGCTTGATGCGTAGTAAAAAAAAATAATAAATAGACAACTGGTCGACCTCATTAGAAATAAAAACCCAAAAGATTGGATAGACAAACAAACAAACACATAAATGTGGAGAGAAGGGCAGTGCGCGCAGGAGCAAAGGTAAACAGCAGACAGACCTGAATCCTTATCTTTACAAGGTCGACCTCAGAACTTTGTTCAGTTTGTCTCGGTGATGGATAATGGAAGGAAGGGCAGGCAACTGGTCGACTTCATTTAAATAAACAAATAAAAAATAAGATAAACTCTCAGGAATAGATAAATAATAACAAAAAAATTGTAAAGTGCACAAAGCGAGAGCGCGCGAAACCACTCAAGCAAACACAAACAGCACAGCACGATGCGTATTTTTTTTAAATTGACAAAATAAATCAAAAATAAATCAAAAATAAAAATAAGTGGAAAAGGCGAGAGTGCGCGAGCACACAGGAGCAAAGACAAGCAGCGCAGCTTGATGCGTAGTAAAAAAAATAATAAATAGACAACTGGTCGACCTCATTAGAAATAAAAACCCAAAAGATTAGATAGACAAACAAACAAACACATAAATGTGGAGAGAAGGGCAGTGTGCGCAGGAGCAGAGGTAAACAGCAGACAGACCTGAATCCTTATCTTTACAAGGTCGACCTCAGAACTTTGTTCAGTTTGTGTCGGTGAAGGATAATGGAAGGAAGGGCAGGCAACTGGTCGACTTCATTTAAATAAACAAATAAAAAATAAGATAAACTCTCAGGAATAGATAAATAATAACAAAAAAATTGTAAAGTGGAGAAAGCGAGAGCGCGTGAATGCACTCAAGCAAACACAAACAGCACAGCACGATGCGTATTTTTTTAAAAAAATTGACAAAATAAATCAAAAATAAATCAAAAATAAAAATAAGTGGAAAAGGCGAGTGTGCGCGAGCACACAGGAGCAAAGACAAGCAGCGCAGCTTGATGCCTAGTAAAAAAAAATAATAAATAGACAACTGGTCGACCTCATTAGAAATAAAAACCCAAAAGATTGGATAGACAAACAAACAAACACATAAATGTGGAGAGAAGGGCAGTGCGCGTAGGAGCAAAGGTAAACAGCAGACAGACCTGAATCCTTATCTTTACAAGGTCGACCTCAGAACTTTGTTCAGTTTGTCTCGGTGATGGATAATGGAAGGAAGGGCAGGCAACTGGTCGACTTCATTTAAATAAACAAATAAAAATAAGATAAACTCTCAGGAATAGATAAATAATAACAAAAAAATTGTAAAGTGCACAAAGCGAGAGCGCGCGAATGCACTCAAGCAAACACAAACAGCACAGCACGATGCGTATTTTTTTTAAATTGACAAAATAAATCAAAAATAAATCAAAAATGAAAATAAGTGGAAAAGGCGAGAGTGCGCGAGCACACAGGAGCAAAGACAAGCAGCGCAGCTTGATGCGTAGTAAAAAAAATAATAAATAGACAACTGGTCGACCTCATTAGAAATAAAAACCCAAAAGATTAGATAGACAAACAAACAAACACATAAATGTGGAGAGAAGGGCAGTGTGCGCAGGAGCAGAGGTAAACAGCAGACAGACCTGAATCCTTATCTTTACAAGGTCGACCTCAGAACTTTGTTCAGTTTGTCTCGGTGACGGATAATGGAAGGAAGGGCAGGCAACTGGTCGACTTCATTTAAATAAACAAATAAAAAATAAGATAAACTCTCAGGAATAGATAAATAATATCCAAAAAATTGTAAAGTGGAGAAAGCGAGAGCGCACGAATGCACTCAAGCAAACACAAACGGCACAGCACGATGCGTATTTTTTTTATATTGACAAAATAAATCAAAAATAAATAAAAAATAACAATAAGTGGAAAAGGCGAGAGTGCGCGAGCACACAGGAGCAAAGACAAGCAGCGCAGCTTGATGCGTAGTAAAAAAAATAATAAATAGACAACTGGTCGACCTCATTAGAAATAAAAACCCAAAAGATTAGATAGACAAACAAACAAACACATAAATGTGGAGAGAAGGGCAGTGCGCGCAGGAGCAAAGGTAAACAGCAGACAGACCTGAATCCTTATCTTTACAAGGTCGACCTCAGAACTTTGTTCAGTTGTCTCGGTGACGGATAATGGAAGGAAGGGCAGGCAACTGGTCGACTTCATTTAAATAAACAAATAAAAAATAAGATAAACTCTCAGGAATGGATAAATAATATCCAAAAAATTGTAAAGTGGAGAAAGCGAGAGCGCACGAATGCACTCAAGCAAACACAAACGGCACAGTACGATGCGTATTTTTTTTTATATTGACAAATTAAATCAAAAATAAACAAAAAATAACAATAAGTGGAAATGGCGAGAGTGCGCGAGCACACAGGAGCAAAGACAAGCAGCGCAGCTTGATGCGTAGTAAAAAAAAATAATAAATAGACAACTGGTCGACCTCATTAGAAATAAAAACCCAAAAGATTGGATAGACAAACAAACAAACACATAAATGTGGAGAGAAGGGCAGTGCGCGCAGGAGCAAAGGTAAACAGCAGACAGACCTGAATCCTTATCTTTACAAGGTCGACCTCAGAACTTTGTTCAGTTTGTCTCGGTGACGGATAATGGAAGGAAGGGCAGGCAACTGGTCGACTTCATTTAAATAAACAAAAAAAAATAAGATAAACTCTCAGGAATAGATAAATAATAACAAAAAAATTGTAAAGTGCACAAAGCGAGAGCGCGCGAAAGCACTCAAGCAAACACAAACAGCACAGCACGATGCGTATTTTTTTTTAAATTGAGAAAATAAATCAAAAATAAATCAAAAATAAAAATAAGTGGAAAAGGCGAGAGTGCGCGTGCACACAGGAGCAAAGACAAGCAGCGCAGCTTGATGCGTAGTAAAAAAAATAATAAATAGACAACTGGTCGACCTCATTAGAAATAAAAACCCAAAAGATTAGATAAACAAACAAACAAACACATAAATGTGGAGAGAAGGGCAGTGCGCGCAGGAGCAAAGGTAAACAGCAGACAGACCTGAATCCTTATCTTTACAAGGTCGACGTCAGAACTTTGTTCAGTTTGTCTCGGTGACGGATAATGGAAGGAAGGGCAGGCAACTGGTCGACTTCATTTAAATAAACAAATAAAAAATAAGATAAAATCTCAGGAATAGATAAATAATATCCAAAAAATTGTAAAGTGGAGAAAGCGAGAGCGCACGAATGCACTCAAGCAAACACAAACAGCACAGCACGATGCGTATTTTTTTTTAAATTGACAAAATAAATCAAAAATAAAAATAAGTGGAAAAGGCGAGAGTGCGCGAGCACACAGGAGCAAAGACAAGCAGCGCAGCTTGATGCGTAGTAAAAAAAATAATAAATAGACAACTGGTCGACCTCATTAGAAATATAAACCCAAAAGATTACATAGACAAACAAACAAACACATAAATGTGGAGAGAAGGGCAGTGCGCGCAGGAGAAAAGGTATACAGCAGACAGACCTGAATCCTTATCTTTACAAGGTCGACCTCAGAACTTTGTTCAGTTTGTCTCGGTGACGGATAATGGAAGGAAGGGCAGGCAACTGGTCGACTTCATTTAAATAAACAAAAAAAATAAGATAAACTCTCAGGAATAGATAAATAATAACAAAAAAATTGTAAAGTGGAGAAAGCGAGAGCGCGCGAATGCACTCAAGCAAACACAACCAGCACAGCACGATGCGTATTTTTTTTAAATTGACAAAATAAATCAAAAATAAATCAAAAATAAAAATAAGTGGAAAAGGCGAGAGTGCGCGAGCACACAGGAGCAAAGACAAGCAGCGCAGCTTGATGCGTAGTAAAAAAAATAATAAATAGACAACTGGTCGACCTCATTAGAAATAAAACCCAAAAAATTAGATAGAAAAACAGACAAACACATAAATGTGGAGAGAAGGGCAGTGCGCGCAGGAGCAAAGGTAAACAGCAGACAGACCTGAATCCTTATCTTTACAAGGTCGACCTCAGAACTTTGTTCAGTTTGTCTCGGTGACGGATAATGGAAGGAAGGGCAGGCAACTGGTCGTCTTCATTTAAATAAACAAAAGAAAAATAAGATAAACTCTCAGGAATAGATAAATAATAACAAAAATATTGTAAAGTGGAGATAGCGAGAGCGCGCGAATGCACTCAAGCAAACACAAACAGCACAGCATGATGCGTATTTTTTTTTAAATTGACAAAATAAATCAAAATAAATCAAAAATAAAAATAAGTGGAAAAGGCGAGAGTGCGCGAGCACACAGGAGCAAAGACAAGCAGCGCAGCATGATGCGTAGTAAAAAAAATAATAAATAGACAACTGGTCGACCTCATTAGAAATAAAAACCCAAAAGATTAGATAGACAAACAAACAAACACATAAATGTGGAGAGATGGGCAGTGCGCGCAGGAGCAAAGGTAAACAGCAGACAGACCTGAATCCTTATCTTTACAAGGTCGACCTCAGAACTTTGTTCAGTTTGTCTCGGTGACGGATAATGGAAGGAAGGGCAGGCAACTGGTCGACTTCATTTAAATAAACAAATAAAAAATAATATAAACTCTCAGGAATAGATAAATAATAACAAAATAATTGTAAAGTGGAGAAAGCGAGAGCGCGCGAATGCACTCAAGCAAACACAAACAGCACAGCAGGATGCGTATTTTTTTTTAAAATTGACAAAATAAATCAAAAATAAATCAAAAATAAAAATAAGTGGAAAAGGCGAAGTGCGCGAGCACACAGGAGCAAAGACAAGCAGCGCAGCTTGATGCGTAGTAAAAAAAATAATAAATAGACAACTGGTCGACCTCATTAGAAATAAAAACCCAAAAGATTAGATAGACAAACAAACAAACACATAAATGTGGAGAGAAGGGCAGTGCGCGCAGGAGCAAATGTAAACAGCAGACAGACCTGAATCCTTATCTTTACAAGGTCGACCTCAGAACTTTGTTCAGGTTGTCTCGGTGACGGATAATGGAAGGAAGGGCAGGCAACTGGTCGACTTCATTTAAATAAACAAATAAAAAATAAGATAAACTCTCAGGAATAGATAAATAATAACAAAAAAATTGTAAAGTGGAGAAAGAGAGAGCGCGCGAATGCACTCAAGCAAACACAAACAGCACAGCACGATGCGTATTTTTAAAAAAATTGAAAAAATAAATCAAAAATAAAAATAAGTGGAAAAGGCCAGAGTGCGCGAGCACACAGGAGCAAAGACAAGCAGCGCAGCTTGATGCGTAGTAAAAAATAATAATAAATAGACAACTGGTCGACCTCATTAGAAATAAAAACCCAAAAGATTGGATAGACAAACAAACAAACACATAAATGTGGACAGAAGGGCAGTGCGCGCAGGAGCAAAGGTAAACAGCAGACAGACCTGAATCCTTATCTTTACAAGGTCTACCTCAGAACTTTGTTCAGTTTTTCTCGGTGACGGATAATGGAAGGAAGGGCAGGCAACTGGTCGACTTCATTTAAATAAACAAAAAAAATAAGATAAACTCTCAGGAATAGATAAATAATAACAAAAAAATTGTAAAGTGCACAAAGCGAGAGCGCGCGAAAGCACTCAAGCAAACACAAACAGCACAGCACGATGCGTATTTTTTTTTAATTGAGAAAATAAATCAAAAATAAATCAAAAATAAAAATAAGTGGAAAAGGCGAGAGTGGGCGTGCACACAGGAGCAAAGACAAGCAGCGCAGCTTGATGCATAGTAAAAAAAATAATAAATAGACAGCTGGTCGACCTCATTAGAAATAAAAACCCAAAAGATTAGATAGACAAACAAACAAACACATAAATGTGGAGAGAAGGGCAGTGCGCGCAGGTGCAAAGGTAAACAGCAGACAGACCTGAATCCTTATCTTTACAAGGTCGACCTCAGAAATTTGTTCAGTTTGTCTCGGTGACGGATAATGGAAGGAAGGGCAGGCAACTGGTCGACTTCATTTAAATAAACAAATAAAAAATAAGATAAACTCTCAGGAATAGATAAATAATATCCAAAAAATTGTAAAGTGGAGAAAGCGAGAGCGCACGAATGCACTCAAGCAAACACAAACGGCACAGTACGATGCGTATTTTTTTTTATATTGACAAATTAAATAAAAAATAAATAAAAAATAACAATAAGTGGAAATGGCGAGAGTGCGCGAGCACACAGGAGCAAAGACAAGCAGCGCAGCTTGATGCGTAGTAAAAAAAATAATAAATAGACAACTGGTCGACCTCATTAGAAATATAAAACCAAAAGATTACATAGACAAACAAACAAACACATAAATGTGGAGAGAAGGGCAGTGCGCGCAGGAGCAAAGGTATACAGCAGACAGACCTGAATCCTTATCTTTACAAGGTCGACCTCAGAACTTTGTTCAGTTTGTCTCGGTGACGGATAATGGAAGGAAGGGCAGGCAACTGGTCGACTTCATTTAAATAAACAAAAAAAATAAGATAAACTCTCAGGAATAGATAAATAATAACAAAAAAATTGTAAAGTGGAGAAAGCGAGAGCGCGCGAATGCACTCAAGCAAACACAAACAGCACAGCACGATGCGTATTTTTTTTAAATTGACAAAATAAATCAAAAATAAATCAAAAATAAAAATAAGTGGAAAAGGCGAGAGTGCGCGAGCACACAGGAGCAAAGACAAGCAGCGCAGCTTGATGCGTAGTAAAAAAAATAATAAATAGACAACTGGTCGACCTCATTAGAAATAAAACCCAAAAGATTAGATAGAAAAACAAACAAACACATAAATGTGGAGAGAAGGGCAGTGCGCGCAGGAGCAAAGGTAAACAGCAGACAGACCTGAATCCTTATCTTTACAAGGTCGACCTCAGAACTTTGTTCAGTTTGTCTCGGTGACGGATAATGGAAGGAAGGGCAGGCAACTGGTCGTCTTCATTTAAATAAACAAAAAAAAAATAAGATAAACTCTCAGGAATAGATAAATAATAACAAAAAAATTGTAAAGTGGAGAAAGCGAGAGCGCGCGAATACACTGAAGCAAACACAAACAGCACAGCACGATGCGTATTTTTTTTTAAATTGACAAAATAAATCAAAATAAATCAAAAATAAAAATAAGTGGAAAAGGCGAGAGTGCGCGAGCACACAGGAGCAAAGACAAGCAGCGCAGCTTGATGCGTAGTAAAAAAAATAATAAATAGACAACTGGTCGACCTCATTAGAAATAAAAACCCAAAAGATTAGATAGACAAACAAACAAACACATAAATGTGGAGAGATGGGCAGTGCGCGCAGGAGCAAAGGTAAACAGCAGACAGACCTGAATCCTTATCTTTACAAGGTCGACCTCAGAACTTTGTTCAGTTTGTCTCGGTGACGGATAATGGAAGGAAGGGCAGGCAACTGGTCGACTTCATTTAAATAAACAAATAAAAAATAAGATAAACTCTCAGGAATAGATAAATAATAACAAAAAAATTGTAAAGTGGAGAAAGCGAGAGCGCGCGAATGCCCTCAAGGAAACACAAACAGCACAGCACGATGCGTATTTTTTTTTTAAATTGACAAAATAAATAAAAAATAAATCAAAAATAAAAATAAGTGGAAAAGGCGAGAGTGCGCGAGCACACAGGAGCAAAGACAAGCAGCGCAGCTTGATGCGTAGTAAAAAAAATAATAAATAGACAACTGGTCGTCCTCATTAGAAATAAAAACCCAAAAGATTAGATAGACAAACAAACAAACACATAAATGTGGAGAGAAGGGCAGTGCGCGCAGGAGCAAAGGTAAACAGCAGACAGACCTGAATCCTCATGTTTCCAAGGTCGACCTCAGAACTTTGTTCAGTTTGTCTCGGTGACGGATAATGGAAGGAAGGGCCGGTAACTGGTCGACTTCATTTAAATAAACAAAAAAAAATAAGATAAACTCTCAGGAATAGATAAATAATAACAAAAAAATTGTAAAGTGGAGAAAGCGAGAGCGCGCGAATGCACTCAAGCAAACACAAACAGCACAGCACGATGCGTATTTTTTTTTAAATTGACAAAATAAATCAAAAAAAAATCAAAAATAAAAATAAGTGGAAAAGGCGGGAGTGCGCGAGCACACAGGAGCAAAGACAAGCAGCGCAGCTTGATGCGTAGTAAAAAAAATAATAAATAGACAACTGGTCGACCTCATTAGAAATAAAAACCCAAAAGATTAGATAGACAAACAAACAAACACATAAATGTGGAGAGAAGGGCATTGCGGGCAGGAGCAAAGGTAAACAGCAGACAGACCTGAATCCTTATCTTTACAAGGTCGACCTCAGAACTTTGTTCAGTTTGTCTCGGTGACGGATAATGGAAGGAAGGGCAGGCAACTGGTCGACTTCATTTAAATAAACAAAAAAAAATAAGATAAACTCTCAGGAATAGATAAATAATAACAAAAAAATGTAAAGTGGAGAAAGCGAGAGCGCGCGAATGCACTCAAGCAAACACAAACAGCACAGCACGATGCGTATTTTTTTTTAAATTGACAAAATAAATCAAAATAAATCAAAAATAAAAATAAGTGGAAAAGGCGAGAGTGCGCGAGCACACAGGAGCAAAGACAAGCAGCGCAGCTTGATGCGTAGTAAAAAAAATAATAAATAGACAACTGGTCGACCTCATTATAAATAAAAACCCAAAAGATTAGATAGACAAACAAACAAACACATAAATGTGGAGAGATGGGCAGTGCGCGCAGGAGCAAAGGTAAACAGCAGACAGACCTGAATCCTTATCTTTACAAGGTCGACCTCAGAACTTTGTTCAGTTTGTCTCGGTGACGGATAATGGAAGGAAGGGCAGGCAACTGGTCGACTTCATTTAAATAAACAAATAAAAAATAAGATAAACTCTCAGGAATAGATAAATAATAACAAAAAAATTGTAAAGTGGAGAAAGCGAGAGCGCGCGAATGCCCTCAAGGAAACACAAACAGCACAGCACGATGCGTATTTTTTTTTAAATTGACAAAATAAATAAAAAATAAATCAAAAATAAAAATAAGTGGAAAAGGCGAGAGTGCGCGAGCACACAGGAGCAAAGACAAGCAGCGCAGCTTGATGCGTAGTAAAAAAAATAATAAATAGACAACTGGTCGTCCTCATTAGAAATAAAAACCCAAAAGATTAGATAGACAAACAAACAAACACATAAATGTGGAGAGAAGGGCAGTGCGCGCAGGAGCAAAGGTAAACAGCAGACAGACCTGAATCCTCATGTTTCCAAGGTCGACCTCAGAACTTTGTTCAGTTTGTCTCGGTGACGGATAATGGAAGGAAGGGCAGGTAACTGGTCGACTTCATTTAAATAAACAAAAAAAAAATAAGATAAACTCTCAGGAATAGATAAATAATAACAAAAAAATTGTAAAGTGGAGAAAGCGAGAGCGCGCGAATGCACTCAAGCAAACACAAACAGCACAGCACGATGCGTATTTTTTTTTAAATTGACAAAATAAATAAAAAAAAAATCAAAAATAAAAATAAGTGGAAAAGGCGAGAGTGCGCGAGCACACAGGAGCAAAGACAAGCAGCGCAGCTTGATGCGTAGTAAAAAAAAATAATAAATAGACAACTGGTCGACCTCATTAGAAATAAAAACCCAAAAGATTAGATAGACAAACAAACAAACACATAAATGTGGAGAGAAGGGCAGTGCGGGCAGGAGCAAAGGTAAACAGCAGACAGACCTGAATCCTTATCTTTACAAGGTCGACCTCAGAACTTTGTTCAGTTTGTCTCGGTGACGGATAATGGAAGGAAGGGCAGGCAACTGGTCGACTTCATTTAAATAAACAAAAAAAAATAAGATAAACTCTCAGGAATAGATAAATAATAACAAAAAAATGTAAAGTGGAGAAAGCGAGAGCGCGCGAATGCACTCAAGCAAACACAAACAGCACAGCACGATGCGTATTTTTTTTTAAAATTGACAAAATAAATCAAAAATAAATCAAAAATAAAAATAAGTGGAAAAGGCGAGAGTGCGCGAGCACACAGGAGCAAAGACAAGCAGCGCAGCTTGATGCGTAGTAAAAAAAATAATAAATAGACAACTGGTCGACCTCATTAGAAATAAAAACCCAAAAGATTAGATAGACAAACAAACAAACACATAAATGTGGAGAGAAGGGCAGTGCGCGCAGGAGCAAAGGTAAACAACAGACAGACCTGAATCCTTATCTTTACAAGGTCGACCTCAGAAATTTGTTCAGTTTTTCTCGGTGACGGATAATGGAAGGAAGGGCCGGCAACTGGTCGACTTCATTTAAATAAACAAATAAAAAATGAGATAAACTCTCAGGAATAGATAAATAATAACAAAAAAATTGTAAAGTGGAGAAAGCGAGAGAGCGCGAATGCACTTAAGCAAACACAAACAGCAGAGCACGATGCGTATTTTTTTTTAATTGGCAATATAAATCAAAAATAAATCAAAAATAAAAATATGTGGAAAAGGCGAGAGTGCGCGAGCACACAGGAGCAAAGACAAGCAGCGCAGCTTGATGCGTAGTAAAAAAAATAATAAATAGACAACTGGTCGACCTCATTAGAAATATAAACCCAAAAGATTACATAGACAAACAAACAAACACATAAATGTGGAGAGAAGGACAGTGCGCGCAGGAGCAAAGGGATACAGCAGACAGACCTGAATCCTTATCTTTACAAGGTCGACCTCAGAACTTTGTTCAGTTTGTCTCGGTGACGGATAATGGAAGGAAGGGCAGGCAACTGGTCGACTTCATTTAAATAAACAAAAAAAAATAAGATAAACTCTCAGGAATAGATAAATAATAACAAAAAAATTGTAAAGTGGAGAAAGCGAGAGCGCGCGAATGCACTCAAGCAAACACAAACAGCACAGCACGATGCGTATTTTTTTTAAATTGACAAAATAAATCAAAAATAAAAATAAGTGGAAAAGGCGAGAGTGCGCGAGCACACAGGAGCAAAGACAAGCAGCGCAGCTTGATGCGTAGTAAAAAAAATAATAAATAGACAACTGGTCGACCTCATTAGAAATAAAACGCAAAAGATTAGATAGACAAACAAACAAACACATAAATGTGGAGAGAAGGGCAGTGCGCGCAGGAGCAAAGGTAAACAGCAGACAGACCTGAATCCTTATCTTTATAAGGTCGACCTCAGAACTTTGTTCAGTTTGTCTCGGTGACGGATAATGGAAGGAAGGGCAGGCAACTGGTCGTCTTCATTTAAATAAACAAAAAAAAATAAGATAAACTCTCAGGAATAGATAAATAATAACAAAAAAATTGTAAAGTGGAGAAAGCGAGAGCGCGCGAATGCACTCAAGCAAACAGAAACAGCACAGCACGATGCGTATTTTTTTTAAATTGACAAAATAAATCAAAATAAATCAAAAATAAAAATAAGTGGAAAAGGCGAGACTGCGCGAGCACACAGGAGCAAAGACAAGCAGCGCAGCTTGATGCGTAGTAAAAAAAATAATAAATAGACAACTGGTCGACCTCATTAGAAATAAAAACCCAAAAGATTAGATAGACAAACAAACAAACACATAAATGTGGAGAGATGGGCAGTGCGCGCAGGAGCAAAGGTAAACAGCAGACAGACCTGAATCCTTATCTTTACAAGGTCGACCTCAGAACTTTGTTCAGTTTGTCTCGGTGACGGATAATGGAAGGAAGGGCAGGCAACTGGTCGACTTCATTTAAATAAACAAATAAAAAATAAGATAAACTCTCAGGAATAGATAAATAATAACAAAAAAAATTGTAAAGTGGAGAAAGCGAGAGCGCGCGAATGCTCTCAAGCAAACACAAACAGCACAGCACGATGCGTATTTTTTTTTAAATTGACAAAATAAATCAAAATAAACCAAAAATAAAAATAAGTGGAAAAGGCGAGAGTGCGCGAGCACACAGGAGCAAAGACAAGCAGCGCAGCTTGATGCGTAGTAAGAAAAATAATAAATAGACAACTGGTCGACCTCATTAGAAATAAAAACCCAAAAGATTAGATAGACAAACAAACAAACACATAAATGTGGAGAGATGGGCAGTGCGCGCAGGAGCAAAGGTAAACAGCAGACAGACCTGAATCCTTATCTTTACAAGGTCGACCTCAGAACTTTGTTCAGTTTGTCTCGGTGACGGATAATGGAAGGAAGGGCAGGCAACTGGTCGACTTCATTTAAATAAACAAATAAAAAATAAGATAAACTCTCAGGAATAGATAAATAATAACAAAAAAATTGTAAAGTGGAGAAAGCGAGAGCGCGCGAATGCCCTCAAGGAAACACAAACAGCACAGCACGATGCGTATTTTTTTTTAAAATTGACAAAATAAATAAAAAATAAATCAAAAATAAAAATAAGTGGAAAAGGCGAGAGTGCGCGAGCACACAGGAGCAAAGACAAGCAGCGCAGCTTGATGCGTAGTAAAAAAAATAATAAATAGACAACTGGTCGTCCTCATTAGAAATAAAAACCCAAAAGATTAGATAGACAAACAAACAAACACATAAATGTGGAGAGAAGGGCAGTGCGCGCAGGAGCAATGGTAAACAGCAGACAGACCTGAATCCTCATGTTTCCAAGGTCGACCTCAGAACTTTGTTCAGTTTGTCTCGGTGACGGATAATGGAAGGAAGGGCAGGTAACTGGTCGACTTCATTTAAATAAACAAAAAAAATAAGATAAACTCTCAGGAATAGATAAATAATAACAAAAAAATTGTAAAGTGGAGAAAGCGAGAGCGCGCGAATGCACTCAAGCAAACACAAACAGCACAGCACGATGCGTATTTTTTTTTAAATTGACAAAATAAATCAAAAATAAATCAAAAATAAAAATAAGTGGAAAAGGCGAGAGTGCGCGAGCACACAGGAGCAAAGACAAGCAGCGCAGCTTGATGCGTAGTAAAAAAAATAATAAATAGACAACTGGTCGACCTCATTAGAAATAAAAACCCAAAAGATTAGATAGACAAACAAACAAACACATAAATGTGGAGAGAAGGGCAGTGCGGGCAGGAGCAAAGGTAAACAGCAGACAGACCTGAATCCTTATCTTTACAAGGTCGACCTCAGAACTTTGTTCAGTTTGTCTCGGTGACGGATAATGAAAGGAAGGGCAGGCAGCTGGTCGACTTCATTTAAATAAACAAAAAAAAATAAGATAAACTCTCAGGAATAGATAAATAATAACAAAAAAAATGTAAAGTGGAGAAAGCGAGAGCGCGCGAATGCACTCAAGCAAACACAAACAGCACAGCACGATGCGTATTTTTTTTTAAAATTGACAAAATAAATCAAAAATAAATCAAAAATAAAAATAAGTGGAAAAGGCGAGAGTGCGCGAGCACACAGGAGCAAAGACAAGCAGCGCAGCTTGATGCGTAGTAAAAAAAATAATAAATAGACAACTGGTCGACCTCATTAGAAATAAAAACCCAAAAGATTAGATAGACAAACAAACAAACACATAAATGTGGAGAGAAGGGCAGTGCGAGCAGGAGCAAAGGTAAACAACAGACAGACCTGAATCCTTATCTTTACAAGGTCGACCTCAGAAATTTGTTCAGTTTTTCTCGGTGACGGATAATGGAAGGAAGGGCCGGCAACTGGTCGACTTCATTTAAATAAACAAATAAAAAATGAGATAAACTCTCAGGAATAGATAAATAATAACAAAAAAATTGTAAAGTGGAGAAAGCGAGAGAGCGCGAATGCACTTAAGCAAACACAAACAGCAGAGCACGATGCGTATTTTTTTTTAATTGGCAATATAAATCAAAAATAAATCAAAAATAAAAATAAGTGGAAAAGGCGAGAGTGCGCGAGCACACAGGAGCAAAGACAAGCAGCGCAGCTTTATGCGTAGTAAAAAAAATAATAAATAGACAACTGGTCGACCTCATTAGAAATATAAACCCAAAAGATTACATAGACAAACAAACAAACACATAAATGTGGAGAGAAGGACAGTGCGCGCAGGAGCAAAGGTATACAGCAGACAGACCTGAATCCTTATCTTTACAAGGTCGACCTCAGAACTTTGTTCAGTTTGTCTCGGTGACGGATAATGGAAGGAAGGGCAGGCAACTGGTCGACTTCATTTAAATAAACAAAAAAAAAATAAGATAAACTCTCAGGAATAGATAAATAATAACAAAAAAATTGTAAAGTGGAGAAAGCGAGAGCGCGCGAATGCACTCAAGCAAACAGAAACAGCACAGCACGATGCGTATTTTTTTTAAATTGACAAAATAAATCAAAAATAAAAATAAGTGGAAAAGGCGAGAGTGCGCGAGCACACAGGAGCAAAGACAAGCAGCGCAGCTTGATGCGTAGTAAAAAAAATAATAAATAGACAACTGGTCGACCTCATTAGAAATAAAACGCAAAAGATTAGATAGACAAACAAACAAACACATAAATGTGGAGAGAAGGGCAGTGCGCGCAGGAGCAAAGGTAAACAGCAGACAGACCTGAATCCTTATCTTGACAAGGTCGACCTCAGAACTTTGTTCAGTTTCTCTCGGTGACGGATAATGGAAGGAAGGGCAGGCAACTGGTCGTCTTCATTTAAATAAACAAAAAAAAATAAGATAAACTCTCAGGAATAGATAAATAATAACAAAAAAATTGTAAAGTGGAGAAAGCGAGAGCGCGCGAATGCACTCAAGCAAACAGAAACAGCACAGCACGATGCGTATTTTTTTAAATTGACAAAATAAGTCAAAATAAATCAAAAATAAAAATAAGTGGAAAAGGCGAGAGTGCGCGAGCACACAGGAGCAAAGACAAGCAGCGCAGCTTGATGCGTAGTAAAAAAAATAATAAATAGACAACTGGTCGACCTCATTAGAAATAAAAACCCAAAAGATTAGATAGACAAACAAACAAACACATAAATGTGGAAAGATGGGCAGTGCGCGCAGGAGCAAAGGTAAACAGCAGACAGACCTGAATCCTTATCTTTACAAGGTCGACCTCAGAACTTTGTTCAGTTTGTCTCGGTGACGGATAATGGAAGGAAGGGCAGGCAACTGGTCGACTTCATTTAAATAAACAAATAAAAAATAAGATAAACTCTCAGTAATACATAAATAATAACAAAAAAATTGTAAAGTGGAGAAAGAGAGAGCGCGCGAATGCCCTCAAGGAAACACAAACAGCACAGCACTATGCGTATTTTTTTTTTAAATTGACAAAATAAATAAAAAATAAATCAAAAATAAAAATAAGTGGAAAAGGCGAGAGTGCGCGAGCACACAGGAGCAAAGACAAGCAGCGCAGCTTGATGGGTAGTAAAAAAAAATAATAAATAGACAACTGGTCGACCTCATTAGAAATAAAAACCCAAAAGATTAGATAGACTAACAAACAAACACATAAATGTGGAGAGAAGGGCAGTGCGCGCAGGAGCAAAGGTAAACAGCAGACAGACCTGAATCCTCATGTTTCCAAGGTCGACCTCAGAACTTTGTTCAGTTTGTCTCGGTGACGGATAATGGAAGGAAGGGCAGGTAACTGGTCGACTTCATTTAAATAAACAAAAAAAAAATAAGATAAACTCTCAGGAATAGATAAATAATAACAAAAAAATTGTAAAGTGCAGAAAGTGAGAGCGCGCGAATGCACTCAAGCAAACACAAACAGCACAGCACGATGCGTATTTTTTTTTAAATTGACAAAATAAATCAAAAAAAAAATCAAAAATAAAAATAAGTGGAAAAGGCGAGAGTGCGCGAGCACACAGGAGCAAAGACAAGCAGCGCAGCTTGATGGGTAGTAAAAAAAAAATAATAAATAGACAACTGGTCGACCTCATTAGAAATAAAAACCCAAAAGATTAGATAGACTAACAAACAAACACATAAATGTGGAGAGAAGGGCAGTGCGCAGGAGCAAAGGTAAACAGCAGACAGACCTGAATCCTTATCTTTACAAGGTCGACCTCAGAACTTTGTTCAGTTTGTCTCGGTGACGGATAATGGAAGGAAGGGCAGGCAACTGGTCGACTTCATTTAAATAAACAAATAAAAATAAGATAAACTCTCAGGAATAGATAAATAATAACAAAAAATTGTAACGTGGAGAAAGCGAGAGCGCGCGAATGCACTCAAGCAAACACAAACAGCACAGCACGATGCGTATTTTTTTTTAAATTGACAAAATAAATCAAAAATAAATCAAAGATAAAAATAAGTGGAAAAGTCGAGAGTGCGCGAGCACACAGGAGCAAAGACAAGCAGCGCAGCTTGATGCGTAGTAAAAAAAATAATAAATAGACAACTGGTCGACCTCATTAGAAATAAAAACCGAAAAGATTAGATAGACAAACAAACAAACACATAAATGGGGAGAGAAGGGCAGTGCACGCAGGAGCAAAGGTAAACAGCAGACAGACCTGTATCCTTATCTTTTCAAGGTCGACCTCAGAACTTTGTTCAGTTTGTCTCGGTGACGGATAATGGAAGGAAGGGCAGGCAACTGGTCGACTTCATTTAAATAAACAAAAAAAAATAAGATAAACTCTCAGGAATAGATAAATAATAACAAAAAATTGTAAAGTGGAGAAAGCGAGAGCGCGCGAATGCACTCAAGCAAACACAAACAGCACAGCACGATGCGTATTTTTTTTAAAATTGACAAAATATATCAAAAATAAATCAAAAATAAAAATAAGTGGAAAAGGCGAGAGTGCGCGAGCACACAGGAGCAAATACAAGCAGCGCAGCGTGATGCGTAGTAAAAAAAATAATAAATAGACAACTGGTCGACCTCATTAGAAATACAAACCCAAAAGATTAGATAGACAAACAAACCAACACATAAATGGGAGAGAAGGGCAGTGCGCTCAGGAGCAAAGGTAAACAGCAGACAGACCTGAATCCTTATCTTTACAAGGTCGACCTCAGAACTTTTTTCAGTTTGTCTCGGTGACGGATAATGGAAGGAAGGGCAGGCAACTGGTCGACTTCATTTAAATAAACAAATAAAAAATAAGATAAACTCTCAGGAATAGATAAATAATAACAAAAAAAATTGTAAAGTGGAGAAAGCGAGAGCGCGCGAATGCTCTCAAGCAAACACAAACAGCACAGCACGATGCGTATTTTTTTTTAAATTGACAAAATAAATCAAAAATAAATCAAAGATAAAAATAAGTGGAAAAGGCGAGAGTGCGCGAGCACACAGGAGCAAAGACAAGCAGCGCAGCTTGATGCGTAGTAAAAAAAATAATAAATAGACAACTGGTCGACCTCATTAGAAATAAAAACCCAAAAGATTAGATAGACAAACAAACAAACACATAAATGGGGAGAGAAGGGCAGTGCACGCAGGAGCAAAGGTAAACAGCAGACAGACCTGAATCCTTATCTTTTCAAGGTCGACCTCAGAACTTTGTTCAGTTTGTCTCGGTGACGGATAATGGAAGGAAGGGCAGGCAACTGGTCGACTTCATTTAAATAAACAAAAAAAAATAAGATAAACTCTCAGGAATAGATAAATAATAACAAAAAATTGTAAAGTGGAGAAAGCGAGAGCGCGCGAATGCACTCAAGCAAACACAAACAGCACAGCACGATGCGTATTTTTTTTAAAATTGACAAAATATATCAAAAATAAATCAAAAATAAAAATAAGTGGAAAAGGCGAGAGTGCGCGAGCACACAGGAGCAAAGACAAGCAGCGCAGCGTGATGCGTAGTAAAAAAAATAATAAATAGACAACTGGTCGACCTCATTAGAAATACAAACCCAAAAGATTAGATAGACAAACAAACCAACACATAAATGGGGAGAGAAGGGCAGTGCGCGCAGGAGCAAAGGTAAACAGCAGACAGACCTGAATCCTTATCTTTACAAGGTCGACCTCAGAACTTTGTTCAGTTTGTCTCGGTGACGGATAATGGAAGGAAGGGCAGGCAACTGGTCGACTTCATTTAAATAAACAAAAAAAACTAAGATAAACTCTCAGGAATAGATAAATAATAAAAAAAATTGTAAAGTGGAGAAAGCGAGAGCGCGCGAATGGACTCAAGCAAACACAAACAGCACAGCACGATGCGTATTTTTTTTAAATTGACAAAATAAATCAAAAATAAATCAAAAATAAAAATAAGTGGAAAAGGCGAGAGTGCGCCAGCACACAGGAGCAAAGACAAGCAGCGCAGCTTGATGCGTAGTCAAAAAAATAATAAATAGACAACTGGTCGACCTCATTAGAAATAAAAACCCAAACGATTCGATAGACAAACAAACAAACACATAAATGTGGAGAGAAGGGCAGTGCTCGCAGGAGCAAAGGTAAACAGCAGACAGACCTGAATCCTTATCTTTACAAGGTCGACCTCAGAACTTTGTTCAGTTTGTCCAGGTGACGGATAATGGAAGGAAGGGCAGGCAACTGGTCGACCTCATTTAAAGAAACAAATAAAAAATAAGATAAACTCTCAGGAATAGATAAATAATAACAAAAAAATTGTAAAGTGGAGAAAGCGAGAGCGTGCGGAATGCACTCAAGCAAACACAAACAGCACAGCACGATGCGTAATTTTTTTTAAATTGACAAAATAAATCAAAAATAAATCAAAAATAAAAACAAGTGGAAAAGGCGAGAGTGCGCGAGCACACAGGAGCAAAGACAAGCAGCGCAGCTTGATGCGTAGTAAAAAAAATAATAAATAGACAACTGGTCGACCTCATTAGAAATAAAAACCCAAAAGATTAGATAGACAAACAAACAAACACATAAATGTGGAGAGAAGGGCAGTGCGCGCAGGAGCAAAGGTAAACAGCAGACAGACCTGAATCCTTATCTTTACAAGGTCGACCTCAGAACTTTGTTCAGTTTGTCTCGGTGACGGATAATGGAAGGAAGGGCAGGCAACTGGTCGACTTCATTTAAATAAACAAATAAAAAATAAGATAAACTCTCAGGAATAGATAAATAATAACAAAAAAATTGTAAAGTGGAGAAAGCGAGAGCGCGCGAATGCACTCAAGCAAACACAAACAGCACAGCACTATGCGTATTTTTTTTTAAATTGACAAAATAAATCAAAAATAAATCAAAAATAAAAATAAGTGGAAAAGGTCGAGAGTGCGCGAGCACACAGGAGCAAAGACAAGCAGCGCAGCTTGATGCGTAGTAAAAAAAATAATAAATAGACAACTGGTCGACCTCATTAGAAATAAAAACCCAAAAGATTAGATAGACAAACAAACAAACACATAAATGTGGAGAGAAGGGCAGTGCGCGCAGGAGCAAAGGTAAACAGCAGACAGACCTGAATCCTTATCTTTACAAGGTCGACCTCAGAACTTTGTTCAGTTTGTCTCGGTGACGGATAATGGAAGGAAGGGCAGGCAACTGGTCGACTTCATTTAAATAAAAAAAAAATAAGATAAACTCTCAGGAATAGATAAATAATAACAAAAAATTGTAAAGTGGAGAAGCGAGAGCGCGCGAATGCACTCAAGCAAACACAAACAGCACAGCATGATGCGTATTTTTTTTAAAATTGACAAAATATATCAAAAATAAATCAAAAGTAAAAATAAGTGGAAAATGCGAGAGTGCGCGAGCACACAGGAGCAAAGACAAGCAGCGCAGCTTGATGCGTAGTAAAAAAAAATTAAATAGACAACTGGTCGACCTCATTAGAAATAAAAACCCAAAAGATTAGATAGACAAACAAACAAACACATAAATGGGGAGAGAAGGGCAGTGCGCGCAGGAGCAAAGGTAAACAGCAGACAGACCTGCATCCTTATCTTTACAAGGTCGACCTCAGAACTTTGTTCAGTTTGTCTCGGTGACGGATAATGGAAGGAAGGGCAGGCAACTGGTCGACTTCATTTAAATAAACAAAAAAAATAAGATAAACTCTCAGGAATAGATAAATAATAACAAAAAATTGTAAAGTGGAGAAAGCGAGAGCGCGCGAATGGACTCAAGCAAACAAAAACAGCACAGCACGATGCGTATTTTTTTTAAATTGACAAAAATAAATCAAAAATAAATCAAAAATAAAAACAAGTGGAACAGGCGAGAGTGCGCGAGCACACAGGAGCAAAGACAAGCAGCGCAGCTTGATGCGTAGTAAAAAAAAAATAATAAATACACAACTGGTCGACCTCATTAGAAATAAAGAGCCAAAAGATTACATAGACAAACAAACAAACACATAAATGTGGAGAGAAGGGCAGTGCGCGAAGGAGCAAAGGAAAACAGCAGACAGACCTGAATCCTTATCTTTACAAGGTCGACCTCAGAACTTTGTTCTGTTTGTCTCGGTGACGAATAATGGAAGGAAGGGCAGGCAACTGGTCGACTTCATTTAAATAAACAAATAAAATATAAGATAAACTCTCAGGAATAGATAAATAATAACAAAAAAAATTGTAAATTGGAGAAAGCGAGAGCGCGCGAATGCACTCAAGCAAACACAAACAGCACAGCACGATGCTTATTTTTTTTTAAATTGACAAAATAAATCAAAAATAAAAATAAGTGGAAAAGGCGAGAGTGCGCGAGCACAAAGGAGCAAATACAAGCAGCGCAGCTTGTTGCGTAGTAAAAAAAATAATAAATAGATAACTGGTCGACCTCATTATAAATAAAAACGCAAAAGATTAGATAGACAAACAAACAAACACATAAATGTGGAGAGAAGGGCAGTGCGCGCAGGAGCAAAGGTAAACAGCAGACAGACCTGAATCCTTATCTTTACAATGTCGACCTCAGAACTTTGTTCAGTTTGTCTCGGTGACGGATAATGGAAGGAAGGGCAGGCAACTGGTCGACTTCATTTAAATAAACAAATAAAAATTAAGATAAACTCCCAGGAATAGATAAATAATAACAAAATTTGTAAAGTGGAGAAAGCGAGAGCGCGCGAATGCACTCAAGCAAACACAAACAGCACAGCACGATGCGTATTTTTTTTTAAATTGACAAAATAAATCAAAAATAAATCAAAAATAAAAATAAGTGGAAAAGGCGAGAGTGCGCGAGCACACAGGAGCAAAGACAAGCAGCGCAGCTTGATGCGTAGTAAAAAAAATAATATATAGATAACTGGTCGACCTCATTAGAAATAAAAACCCAAAAGATTAGATAGACAAACAAACAAACACATAAATGTGGAGAGAAGGGCAGTGCGTGCAGGAGCAAAGGTAAACAGCAGACAGTCCTGAATCCTTATCTTTACAAGGTCGACCTCAGAACTTTGTTCAGTTTGTCTCGGTGACGGATAATGGAAGGAAGGGCAGGCAACTGGTCGACTTCATTTAAATAAACAAATAAAAAATAAGATAAACTCTCAGGAATAGATAAATAATAACAAAAAAATTGTAAAGTGGAGAAAGCGAGAGCGCGCGAATGCACTCAAACAAACACAAACAGCACAGCACGATGCGTATTTTTTTTTAAATTGACAAAATAAATCAAAAATAAAAAATAAGTGGAAAAGGCGAGAGGGCGCGAGCACACAGCAGCAAAGACAAGCAGCGCAGCTTGATGCGTAGTAAAAAAAAATAATAAATAGACAACTGGTCGACCTCATTAGAAATAAAAACCCAAAAGATTACATAGACAAACAAACAAACACATAAATGTGGAGAGAAGGGCAGTGCGCGCAGGAGCAAAGGTAAACAGCAGACAGACCTGAATCCTTATCTTTACAAGGTCGACCTCAGAACTTTGTTCAGTTTGTCTCGGTGACGGATAATGGAAGGAAGGGCAGGCAACTGGTCGACTTCATTTAAATAAACAAATGAAATATAAGATAAACTCTCAGGAATAGATAAATAATAACAAAAAAATTGTAAATTGGAGAAAGCGAGAGCGCGCGAATGCACTCAAGCAAACACAAACAGCACAGCACGATGCGTATTTTTTTTTAAATTGACAAAATAAATCAAAAATAAAAATAAGTGGAAAAGGCGAGAGTGCGCGAGCACAAAGGAGCAAAGACAAGCAGCGCAGCTTGATGCGTAGTAAAAAAAATACTAAATAGATAAACTGGTCGACCTCATTAGAAATAAAAACCCAAAAGATTAGATAGACAAACAAACAAACACATAAATGTGGAGAGAAGGGCAGTGCGCGCAGGAGCAAAGGTAAACAGCAGACAGACCTGAATCCTTATCTTTACAAGGTCGACCTCAGAACTTTGTTCAGTTTGTCTCGGTGACGGATAATGGAAGGAAGGGCAGGCAACTGGTCGACTTCATTTAAAAAAACAAATAAAAAATAAGATAAACTCTCAGGAATAGATAAATAAAAACAAAAAAATTGTAAAGTGGAGAAAGCGAGAGCGCGCGAATGCACTCAAGCACACACAAACAGCACAGCACGATGCGTATTTTTTTTTAAATTGACAAAATAAATCAAAAATAAATCAAAAATAAAAATAAGTGGAAAAGACGAGAGTGCGCGAGCACACAGGAGCATAGACAAGCAGCGCAGCTTGATGCGTAGTAAAAAAAATAATAAATAGACAACTGGTCGACCTCATTAGAAATAAAAAACCCAAAAGATTAGATAGACAAACAAACAAACACATAAATGGGGAGAGAAGGGCAGTGCGCGCAGGAGCAAAGGTAAACAGCAGACAGACCTGAATCCTTATCTTTACAAGGTCGACCTCAGAACTTTGTTCAGTTTGTCTCGGTGACGGATAATGGAAGGAAGGGCAGGCAACTGGTCGACTTCATTTAAATAAACAAAAAAAACTAAGATAAACTCTCAGGAATAGATAAATAATAAAAAAAATTGTAAAGTGGAGAAAGCGAGAGCGCGCGAATGGACTCAAGCAAACACAAACAGCACAGCACGATGCGTATTTTTTTTTAAATTGACAAAATAAATCAAAAATAAATCAAAAATAAAAATAAGTGGAAAAGGCGAGAGTGCGCCAGCACACAGGAGCAAAGACAAGCAGCGCAGCTTGATGCGTAGTCAAAAAATAATAAATAGACAACTGGTCGACCTCATTAGAAATAAAAACCCAAACGATTCGATAGACAAACAAACAAACACATAAATGTGGAGAGAAGGGCAGTGCGCGCAGGAGCAAAGGTAAACAGCAGACAGACCTGAATCCTTATCTTTACAAGGTCGACCTCAGAACTTTGTTCAGTTTGTCTCGGTGACGGATAATGGAAGGAAGGGCAGGCAACTGGTCGACTTCATTTAAAAAAACAAATAAAAAATAAGATAAACTCTCAGGAATAGATAAATAAAAACAAAAAAATTGTAAAGTGGAGAAAGCGAGAGCGCGCGAATGCACTCAAGCACACACAAACAGCACAGCACGATGCGTATTTTTTTTTAAATTGACAAAATAAATCAAAAATAAATCAAAAATAAAAATAAGTGGAAAAGACGAGAGTGCGCGAGCACACAGGAGCATAGACAAGCAGCGCAGCTTGATGCGTAGTAAAAAAAATAATAAATAGACAACTGGTCGACCTCATTAGAAATAAAAACCCAAAAGATTAGATAGACAAACAAACAAACACATAAATGTGGAGAGAAGGGCAGTGCGCGCAGGAGCAAAGGTAAACAGCAGACAGACCTGAATCCTTATCTTTACAAGGTCGACCTCAGAACTTTGTTCAGTTTGTCTCGGTGACGGATAATGGAAGGAAGGGCAGGCAACTGGTCGACTTCATTTAAATAAACAAATAAAAATAAGATAAACTCTCAGGAATAGATAAATAATAAAAAAATTTGTAAAGTGGAGAAAGCGAGAGCGCGCGAATGCACTCAAGCAAACACAAACAGCACAGCACGATGCGTATTTTTTTTAAATTGACAAAATAAATCAAAAATAAATCAAAAATAAAAATAAGTGGAAAAGACGAGAGTGCGCGAGCACACAGGAGCAAAGACAAGCAGTGCAGCTTGATGCGTAGTAAAAAAAATAATAAATAGACAACTGGTCGACCTCATTAGAAATAAAAACCCAAAAGATTAGATAGACAAACAAACAAACACATAAATGTGGAGAGAAGGGCAGTGCGCGCAGGAGCAACGGTAAACAGCAGACAGACCTGAATCCTTATCTTTACAAGGTCGACCTCAGAACTTTGTTCAGTTTGTCTCGGTGACGGATAATGGAAGGAAGGGCAGGCAACTGGTCGACTTCATTTAAATAAACAAATAAAAAATAAGATAAACTCTCAGGAATAGATAAATAATAACAAAAAAAAATTGTAAAGTGGAGAAAGCGAGAGCGCGCGAATGCACTCAAGCAAACACAAACAGCACAGCACGATGCGTATTTTTTTTAAAATTGACAAAATAAATCAAAAATAAAAATAAGTGGAAAAGGCGAAAGTGCGCGAGCACACAGGAGCAAAGACAAGCAGCGCAGCTTGATGCGTAGTAAAAAAAATAGTAAATAGACAACTGGTCGACCTCATTAGAAATAAAAAACCCAAAAGATTAGATAGACAAACAAACAAACACATAAATGTGGAGAGAAGGGCAGTGCGCGCAGGAGCAAAGGGTAAACAGCACACAGACCTGAATCCTTATCTTTACAAGGTCGACCTCAGAACTTT
>NW_025958171.1:0-44463 GCF_023159225.1 Perognathus longimembris pacificus | reverse complement strand
CCTTCTCTCCACATTTATGTGTTTGTTTGTTTGTCTATCTAATCTTTTGGGGGTTTATTTCTAATGAGGTCGACCAGTTGTCTATTTATTATTTTTTTTACTACGCATCAAGCTGCGCTGCTTGTCTTTGCTCCTGTGTGCTCGCGCACTCTCGCCTTTTCCACTTATTTTTATTTTTCAATTATTTTTGATTTATTTTCTCAATTAAAAAAAATACGCATCGTGCTGTGCTGTTTGTGTTTGCTTGAGTGCATTCGCGCGCTCTCGCTTTCTCCACTTTACAATTTTTTTGTTATTATTTATCTATTCCTGAGAGTTTATCTTATTTTTTATTTGTTTATTTAAATGAAGTCGACCAGTTGCCTGCCCTTCCTTCCATTATCCGTCACCGAGACAAACTGAACAAAGTTCTGAGGTCGACCTTGTAAAGATAAGGATTCAGGTCTGTCTGCTGTTTACCTTTGCTCCTGCGCGCACTGCCCTTCTCTCCACATTTATGTGTTTGTTTGTTTGTCTATCTAATCTTTTGGGTTTTTATTTCTAATGAGGTCGACCAGTTGTCTATTTATTATTTTTTTTACTACGCATCAAGCTGCGCTGCTTGTCTTTGCTCCTGTGTGCTCGCGCACTCTCGCCTTTTCCACTTATTTTTATTTTTGATTTGTTTTTGATTTATTTTGTCAATTGAAAAAAAAATACGCATCGTGCTGTGCTGTTTGTGTTTGCTTGAGTGCATTCGCGCGCTCTCGCTTTCTCCACTTTACAATTTTTTTGTTATTATTTATCTATTC
The DNA here is from genome assembly GCF_023159225.1 of Perognathus longimembris pacificus. NCBI lineage: Eukaryota > Metazoa > Chordata > Mammalia > Rodentia > Heteromyidae > Perognathus > Perognathus longimembris. The sequence continues at coordinate 43,672 of NW_025958171.1, read as the reverse complement.
CTGAGAGTTTATCTCATTTTTTATTTGTTTATTTAAATGAAGTCGACCAGTTGCCTGCACTTCCTTCCATTATCCGTCACCGAGACAAACTGAACAAAGTTCTGAGGTCGACCTTGTAAAGATAAGGATTCAGGTCTGTCTCCTGTTTACCTTTGCTCCTGCGCGCACTGCCCTTCTCTCCACATTTATGTGTTTGTTTGTTTGTCTATCTAATCTTTTGGGTTTTTATTTCTAATGAGGTCGACCAGTTGTCTATTTATTATTTTTTTTTACTACGCATCAAGCTGCACTGCTTGTCTTTGCTCCTGTGTGCTCGCGCACTCTCGCCTTTCCCACTTATTTTTATTTTTGATTTATTTTGTCAATTTAAAAAAAATACGCATCGTGCTGTGCTGTTTGTGTTTGCTTGAGTGCATTCGCGCGCTCTCGCTTTCTCCACTTTACAATTTTTTTGTTATTATTTATCTATTCCTGAGATTTTATCTTATTTTTTATTTGTTTATTTAAATGAAGTCGACCAGTTGCCTGCCCTTCCTTCCATTATCCGTCACCGAGACAAACTGAACAAAGTTCTGAGGTCGACCTTGTAAAGATAAGGATTCAGGTCTGTCTGCTGTTTACTTTTGCTCCTGCGCGCACTGCGCTTCTCTCCACATTTATGTGTTTGTTTGTTTGTCTATCTAATCTTTTGGGTTTTTATTTCTAATGAGGTCGACCAGTTGTCTATTTATTATTTTTTTTACTACGCATCAAGCTGCGCTGCTTGTCTTTGCTCCTGTGTGCTCGCGCACTCTCGCCTTTTCCACTTATTTTTATTTTTGATTTATTTTGATTTATTTTGTCAATTTTTAAAAAAAATACGCATCGTGCTGTGCTGTTTGTGTTTGCTTGAGTGCATTCGCGCGCTCTCGCTTTCTCCACTTTACAATTTTTTTGTTATTATTTATCTATTCCTGAGAGTTTATCTTATTTTTTATTTGTTTATTTAAATGAAGTCGACCAGTTGACTGCCCTTCCTTCCATTATCCGTCACCCAGACAAACTGAACAAAGTTCTGAGGTCGACCTTGTAAAGATAAGGATTCAGGTCTGTCTGCTGTTTACCTTTGCTCCTGCGCGCACTGCCCTTCTCTCCACATTTATGTGTTTGTTTGATTGTCTATCTAATCTTTTGGGTTTTTATTTCTAATGAGGTCGACCAGTTGTCTATTTATTATTTTTTTTACTACGCATCAAGCTGCGCTGCTTGTCTTTGCTCCTGTGTGCTCGCGCACTCTCGCCTTTTCCACTTATTTTTTTTTATTTATTTTTGATTTATTTTGTCAATTTAAAAAAAAAATACGCATCGTGCTGTGCTGTTTTTCTTTGCTTGAGTGCATTCGCGTGCTCTCGCTTTCTACACTTTACAATTTTTTTATTATTTATCTATTCCTGAGAGATTATCATATTTTTTATTTGTTTATTTAAATGCAGTCGACCAGTTGCCTGCCCTTCCTTCCATTATCTGTCACCGAGACAAACTGAACAAAGTTCTGAGGTCGACCTTGTAAAGATAAGGATTCAGGTCTGTCTGCTGTTTACATTTGCTCCTGCGTGCACTGCCCTTCTCTCCACATTTATGTGTTTGTTTGTTTGTCTATCTAATCTTTTGGGTTTTTATTTCTAATGAGGTCGACCAATTGTCTATTTATTATTTTTTTTACTACGCATCAAGCTGCGCTGCTTGTCTTTGCTCCTGTGTGCTCGCGCACTCTCGCCTTTTCCACTTATTTTTATTTTTGAATTATTTTTGATTTATTTTGTCAATTTAAAAAAAAATACGCACCGTGCTGTGCTGTTTTTGTTTGCTTGAGTGCATTCGCGCGCTCTCGCTTTCTCCAATATACAATTTTTTTGTTATTATTTATCTATTCCTGAGAGTTTATCTTATTTTTTATTTGTTTATTTAAATGAAGTCGACCAGTTGCCTGCCCTTCCTTCCATTATCCGTCACCGAGACAAACTGAACAAAGTTCTGAGGTCGACCTTGTAAAGATAAGGATTCAGGTCTGTCTGCTGTTTACCTTTGCTCTTGCCCGCACTGCCCTTTTCTCCACATTTATGTGTTTGTTTGTTTGTCTATCTAATCTTTTGGTTTTTTATTTCTAATGAGGTCGACCAGTTGTCTATTTATTATTTTTTTACTACGCATCAAGCTGCGCTGCTTGTCTTTGCTCCTGTGTGCTCGCGCACTCTCGCCTTTTCCACTTATTTTTATTTTTGATTTATTTTTGATTTATTTTGTCAATTTTAAAAAAAATAGGCATCGTGCTGTGCTGTTTGTGTTTGCTTGAGTGCATTCGCGCGCTCTCGCTTTCTCCACTTTACAATTTTTTTGTTATTATTTATCTATTCCTGAGAGTTTATCTTATTTTTTATTTGTTTATTTAAATGAAGTCGACCAGTTGCCTGCCCTTCCTTCCATTATCCGTCACCGAGACAAACTGAACAAAGTTCTGAGGTCGACCTTGTAAAGATAAGGATTCAGGTCTGTCTGCTGTTTACCTTTGCTCCTGCGCGCACTGCCCTTCTCTCCACATTTATGTGTTTGTTTGTTTGCCTATCTAATCTTTTGGGTTTTTATTTCTAATGAGGTCGACCAGTTGTCTATTTATTATTTTTCTTACTACGCATCAAGCTGCGCTGCTTGTCTTTGCTCCTGTGTGCTCGCGCACTCTCGCCTTTTCCACTTATTTTTATTTTTGATTTATTTTTGATTTATTTTGTCAATTTTAAAAAAAATACGCATCGCGCAGTGCTGTTTTTATTTGCTTGAGTGCATTCGCGTGCTCTCGCTTTCTACACTTTACAATTTTTTTATTATTTATCTATTCCTGAGAGATTATCTTATTTTTTATTTGTTTATTTAAATGCAGTCGACCAGTTGCCTGCCCTTCCTTCCATTATCCGTCACCGAGACAAACTGAACAAAGTTCTGAGGTCGACCTTGTAAAGATAAGGATTCAGGTCTGTCTGCTGTTTACCTTTGCTCCTGCGTGCACTGCCCTTCTCTCCACATTATGTGTTTGTTTGTTTGTCTATCTAATCTTTTGGGTTTTTATTTCTAATGAGGTCGACCAATTGTCTATTTATTATTTTTTTTACTACGCATCAAGCTGCGCTGCTTGTCTTTGCTCCTGTGTGCTCGCGCACTCTCGCCTTTTCCACTTATTTTTATTTTTGAATTATTTTTGATTTATTTTGTCAATTTAAAAAAAAATACGCACCGTGCTGTGCTGTTTGTGTTTGCTTGAGTGCATTCGCGCGCTCTCGCTTTCTCCAATATACAATTTTTTTGTTATTATTTATCTATTCCTGAGAGTTTATCTTATTTTTTATTTGTTTATTTAAATGAATTCGACCAGTTGCCTGCCTTCCTTCCATTATCCGTCACCGAGACAAACTGAACAAAGTTCTGAGGTCGAACTTGTAAAGATAAGGATTCAGGTCTGTCTGCTGTTTACCTTTGATCTTGCCAGCACTGCCCTTTTCTCCACATTTATGTGTTTGTTTGTTTGTCTATCTAATCTTTTGGGTTTTTATTTCTAATGAGGTCGACCAGTTGTCTATTTATTATTTTTTTTCCTACGCATCAAGCTGCGCTGCTTGTCTTTGCACCTGTGTGCTCGCGCACTCTCGCCTTTTCCACTTATTTTTATTTTTGATTTATTTTTGATTTATTTTGTCAATTTAAAAAAAAAAGGCATCGTGCTGTTCTGTTTGTGTTTGCTTGAGTGCATTCGCGCGCTCTCGCTTTCTCCACTTTACAATTTTTTTGTTATTATTTATCTATTCCTGAGAGTTTATCTTATTTTTTATTTGTTTATTTAAATGAAGTCGACCAGTTGACTGCCCGTCCTTCCATTATCCGTCACCGAGACAAACTGAACAAATTTCTGAGGTCGACCTTGTAAAGATAAGGATTCAGGTCTGTCTGCTGTTTACCTTTGCTCCTGCGCGCACTGCCCTTCTCTCCACATTTATGTGTTTGTTTGTTTGTCTATCTAATCTTTTGGGTGTTTATTTCTAATGAGGTCGACCAGTTGTCTATTTATAATTTTTTTTACTACGCATCAAGCTGCGCTGCTTGTCTTTGCTCCTGTGTGCTCGCGCACTCTCGCCTTTTCCACTTATTTTTATTTTTCAATTATTTTTTATTTATTTTCTCAATTAAAAAAAATACGCATCGTGCTGTGCTGTTTGTGTTTGCTTGAGTGCATTCGCGCGCTCTCGCTTTCTCCACTTTACAATTTTTTTGTTATTATTTATCTATTCCTGAGAGTTTATCTTATTTTTTATTTGTTTATTTAAATGAAGTCGACCAGTTGCCTGCCCTTCCTTCCATTATCCGTCACCGAGACAAACTGAACAAAGTTCTGAGGTCGACCTTGTAAAGATAAGGATTCAGGTCTGTCTGCTGTTTACCTTTGCTCCTGCGCGCACTGCCCTTCTCTCCACATTTATGTGTTTGTTTGTTTGTCTATCTAATCCTTTGGGTTTTTATTTCTAATGAGGTCGACCAGTTGTCTATTTATTATTTTTTTTACTACGCATCAAGCTGCGCTGCTTGTCTTTGCTCCTGTGTGCTCGCGCACTCTCGCCTTTTCCACTTATTTTTATTTTTGATTTGTTTTTGATTTATTTTGTCAATTGAAAAAAAAATACGCATCGTGCTGTGCTGTTTGTGTTTGCTTGAGTGCATTCGCGCGCTCTCGCTTTCTCCACTTTACAATTTTTTTGTTATTATTTATCTATTCCTGAGAGTTTATCTTATTTTTTATTTGTTTATTTAAATGAAGTCGACCAGTTGACTGCCCTTCCTTCCATTATCCGTCACCCAGACAAACTGAACAAAGTTCTGAGGTCGACCTTGTAAAGATAAGGATTCAGGTCTGTCTGCTGTTTACCTTTGCTCCTGCGCGCACTGCCCTTCTCTCCACATTTATGTGTTTGTTTGTTTGTCTATCTAATCTTTTGGGTTTTTATTTCTAATGAGGTCGACCAGTTGTCTATTTATTATTTTTCTTACTACGCATCAAGCTGCGCTGCTTGTCTTTGCTCCTGTGTGCTCGCGCACTCTCGCCTTTTCCACTTATTTTTTTTTATTTATTTTTGATTTATTTTGTCAATTTAAAAAAAAATACGCATCGTGCTGTGCTGTTTTTCTTTGCTTGAGTGCATTCGCGTGCTCTCGCTTTCTACACTTTACAATTTTTTTATTATTTATCTATTCCTGAGAGATTATCTTATTTTTTATTTGTTTATTTAAATGCAGTCGACCAGTTGCCTGCCCTTCCTTCCATTATCTGTCACCGAGACAAACTGAACAAAGTTCTGAGGTCGACCTTGTAAAGATAAGGATTCAGGTCTGTCTGCTGTTTACATTTGCTCCTGCGTGCACTGCCCTTCTCTCCACATTTATGTGTTTGTTTGTTTGTCTATCTAATCTTTTGGGTTTTTATTTCTAATGAGGTCGACCAGTTGTCTATTTATTATTTTTTTACTACGCATCAAGCTGCGCTGCTTGTCTTTGCTCCTGTGTGCTCGCGCACTCTCGCCTTTTCCACTTATTTTTATTTTTGATTTATTTTTGATTTATTTTGTCAATTTTAAAAAAAATAGGCATCGTGCTGTGCTGTTTGTGTTTGCTTGAGTGCATTCGCGCGCTCTCGCTTTCTCCACTTTACAATTTTTTTGTTATTATTTATCTATTCCTGAGAGTTTATCTTATTTTTTATTTGTTTATTTAAATGAAGTCGACCAGTTGCCTGCCCTTCCTTCCATTATCCGTCACCGAGACAAACTGAACAAAGTTCTGAGGTCGACCTTGTAAAGATAAGGATTCAGGTCTGTCTGCTGTTTACCTTTGCTCCTCTGCACACTGCCCTTCTCTCCACATTTATGTGTTTGTTTGTTTGCCTATCTAATCTTTTGGGTTTTTATTTCTAATGAGGTCGACCAGTTGTCTATTTATTATTTTTCTTACTACGCATCAAGCTGCGCTGCTTGTCTTTGCTCCTGTGTGCTCGCGCACTCTCGCCTTTTCCACTTATTTTTATTTTTGATTTATTTTTGATTTATTTTGTCAATTTAAAAAAAAATACGCATCGCGCAGTGCTGTTTTTATTTGCTTGAGTGCATTCGCGTGCTCTCGCTTTCTACACTTTACAATTTTTTTATTATTTATCTATTCCTGAGAGATTATCTTATTTTTTATTTGTTTATTTAAATGCAGTCGACCAGTTGCCTGCCCTTCCTTCCATTATCCGTCACCGAGACAAACTGAACAAAGTTCTGAGGTCGACCTAGTAAAGATAAGGATTCAGGTCTGTCTGCTGTTTACCTTTGCTCCTGCGTGCACTGCCCTTCTCTCCACATTTATGTGTTTGTTTGTTTGTCTATCTAATCTTTTGGGTTTTTATTTCTAATGAGGTCGACCAATTGTCTATTTATTATTTTTTTTACTACGCATCAAGCTGCGCTGCTTGTCTTTGCTCCTGTGTGCTCGCGCACTCTCGCCTTTTCCACTTATTTTTATTTTTGAATTATTTTTGATTTATTTTGTCAATTTAAAAAAAAATACGCACCGTGCTGTGCTGTTTGTGTTTGCTTGAGTGCATTCGCGCGCTCTCGCTTTCTCCAATATACAATTTTTTTGTTATTATTTATCTATTCCTGAGAGTTTATCTTATTTTTTATTTGTTTATTTAAATGAAGTCGACCAGTTGCCTGCCCTTCCTTCCATTATCCGTCACCGAGACAAACTGAACAAAGTTCTGAGGTCGACCTTGTAAAGATAAGGATTCAGGTCTGTCTGCTGTTTACCTTTGATTTTGCCCGCACTGCCCTTTTCTCCACATTTATGTGTTTGTTTGTTTGTCTATCTAATCTTTTGCGTTTTTATTTCTAATGAGGTCGACCAGTTGTCTATTTATTATTTTTTTACTACGCATCAAGCTGCGCTGCTTGTCTTTGCTCCTGTGTGCTCGCGCACTCTCGCCTTTTCCACTTATTTTTATTTTTGATTTATTTTTGATTTATTTTGTCAATTTAAAAAAAAATAGGCATCGTGCTGTGCTGTTTGTGTTTGCTTGAGTGCATTCGCACGCTCTCGCTTTCTCCACTTTACAATTTTTTGTTATTATTTATCTATTCCTGAGAGGTTATCTTATTTTTTATTTGATTATTTAAATGAAGTCGACCAGTTGCCTGCCCTTCCTTCCATTATCCGTCACCGAGACAAACTGAACAAAGTTCTGAGGTCGACCTTGTAAAGATAAGGATTCAGGTCTGTCTGCTGTTTACCTTTGCTCCTGCGCGCACTGCCCTTCTCTCCACATTTATGTGTTTGTTTGTTTGTCTATTCCTGAGAGATTATCTTATTTTTTATTTGTTTATTTAAATGAATTCGACCAGTTGCCTGCCCTTCCTTCCATTATCCGTCACCGAGACAAACTGAACAAAGTTCTGAGGTCGACCTTGTAAAGATAAGGATTCAGGTCTGTCTGCTGTTTACCTTTGCTCCTGCGTGCACTGCCCTTCTCTCCACATTTATGTGTTTGTTTGTTTGTCTATCTAATCTTTTGGGTTTTTATTTCTAATGAGGTCGACCAATTGTCTATTTATTATTTTTTTTACTACGCATCAAGCTGCGCTGCTTGTCTTTGCTCCTGTGTGCTCGCGCACTCTCGCCTTTTCCACTTATTTTTATTTTTGAATTATTTTTGATTTATTTTGTCAATTTAAAAAAAATACGCACCGTGCTGTGCTGTTTGTGTTTGCTTGAGTGCATTCACGCGCTCTCGCTTTCTCCAATATACAATTTTTTTGTTATTATTAATCTATTCCTGAGAGTTTATCTTATTTTTTATTTGTTTATTTAAATGAAGTCGACCAGTTGCCTGCCCTTCCTTCCATTATCCGTCACCGAGACAAACTGAACAAAGTTCTGAGGTCGACCTTGTAAAGATAAGGATTCAGGTCTGTCTGCTGTTTACCTTTGATCTTGCCAGCACTGCCCTTTTCTCCACATTTATGTGTTTGTTTGTTGGTCTATCTAATCTTTTGGGTTTTTATTTCTAATGAGGTCGACCAGTTGTCTATTTATTATTTTTTTTCCTACGCATCAAGCTGCGCTGCTTGTCTTTGCACCTGTGTGCTCGCGCACTCTCGCCTTTTCCACTTATTTTTATTTTTGATTTATTTTTGATTTATTTTGTCAATTTAAAAAAAAAAAGGCATCGTGCTGTTCTGTTTGTGTTTGCTTGAGTGCATTCGCGCGCTCTCGCTTTCTCCACTTTACAATTTTTTTGTTATTATTTATCTATTCCTGAGAGTTTATCTTATTTTTTATTTGTTTATTTAAATGAAGTCGACCAGTTGCCTGCCCTTCCTTCCATTATCCGTCACCGAGACAAACTGAACAAATTTCTGAGGTCGACCTTGTAAAGATAAGGATTCAGGTCTGTCTGCTGTTTACCTTTGCTCCTGCGCGCACTGCCCTTCTCTCCACATTTATGTGTTTGTTTGTTTGTCTATCTAATCTTTTGGGGGTTTATTTCTAATGAGGTCGACCAGTTGTCTATTTATTATTTTTTTTACTACGCATCAAGCTGCGCTGCTTGTCTTTGCTCCTGTGTGCTCGCGCACTCTCGCCTTTTCCACTTATTTTTATTTTTCAATTATTTTTGATTTATTTTCTCAATTAAAAAAAATACGCATCGTGCTGTGCTGTTTGTGTTTGCTTGAGTGCATTCGCGCGCTCTCGCTTTCTCCACTTTACAATTTTTTTGTTATTATTTATCTATTCCTGAGAGTTTATCTTATTTTTTATTTGTTTATTTAAATGAAGTCGACCAGTTGCCTGCCCTTCCTTCCATTATCCGTCACCGAGACAAACTGAACAAAGTTCTGAGGTCGACCTTGTAAAGATAAGGATTCAGGTCTGTCTGCTGTTTACCTTTGCTCCTGCGCGCACTGCCCTTCTCTCCACATTTATGTGTTTGTTTGTTTGTCTATCTAATCTTTTGGGTTTTTATTTCTAATGAGGTCGACCAGTTGTCTATTTATTATTTTTTTTACTACGCATCAAGCTGCGCTGCTTGTCTTTGCTCCTGTGTGCTCGCGCACTCTCGCCTTTTCCACTTATTTTTATTTTTGATTTGTTTTTGATTTATTTTGTCAATTGAAAAAAAAATACGCATCGTGCTGTGCTGTTTGTGTTTGCTTGAGTGCATTCGCGCGCTCTCGCTTTCTCCACTTTACAATTTTTTTGTTATTATTTATCTATTCCTGAGAGTTTATCTCATTTTTTATTTGTTTATTTAAATGAAGTCGACCAGTTGCCTGCACTTCCTTCCATTATCCGTCACCGAGACAAACTGAACAAAGTTCTGAGGTCGACCTTGTAAAGATAAGGATTCAGGTCTGTCTCCTGTTTACCTTTGCTCCTGCGCGCACTGCCCTTCTCTCCACATTTATGTGTTTGTTTGTTTGTCTATCTAATCTTTTGGGTTTTTATTTCTAATGAGGTCGACCAGTTGTCTATTTATTATTTTTTTTTACTACGCATCAAGCTGCACTGCTTGTCTTTGCTCCTGTGTGCTCGCGCACTCTCGCCTTTCCCACTTATTTTTATTTTTGATTTATTTTGTCAATTTAAAAAAAATACGCATCGTGCTGTGCTGTTTGTGTTTGCTTGAGTGCATTCGCGCGCTCTCGCTTTCTCCACTTTACAATTTTTTTGTTATTATTTATCTATTCCTGAGATTTTATCTTATTTTTTATTTGTTTATTTAAATGAAGTCGACCAGTTGCCTGCCCTTCCTTCCATTATCCGTCACCGAGACAAACTGAACAAAGTTCTGAGGTCGACCTTGTAAAGATAAGGATTCAGGTCTGTCTGCTGTTTACTTTTGCTCCTGCGCGCACTGCGCTTCTCTCCACATTTATGTGTTTGTTTGTTTGTCTATCTAATCTTTTGGGTTTTTATTTCTAATGAGGTCGACCAGTTGTCTATTTATTATTTTTTTTACTACGCATCAAGCTGCGCTGCTTGTCTTTGCTCCTGTGTGCTCGCGCACTCTCGCCTTTTCCACTTATTTTTATTTTTGATTTATTTTTGATTTATTTTGTCAATTTTTAAAAAAAATACGCATCGTGCTGTGCTGTTTGTGTTTGCTTGAGTGCATTCGCGCGCTCTCGCTTTCTCCACTTTACAATTTTTTTGTTATTATTTATCTATTCCTGAGAGTTTATCTTATTTTTTATTTGTTTATTTAAATGAAGTCGACCAGTTGACTGCCCTTCCTTCCATTATCCGTCACCCAGACAAACTGAACAAAGTTCTGAGGTCGACCTTGTAAAGATAAGGATTCAGGTCTGTCTGCTGTTTACCTTTGCTCCTGCGCGCACTGCCCTTCTCTCCACATTTATGTGTTTGTTTGATTGTCTATCTAATCTTTTGGGTTTTTATTTCTAATGAGGTCGACCAGTTGTCTATTTATTATTTTTTTTACTACGCATCAAGCTGCGCTGCTTGTCTTTGCTCCTGTGTGCTCGCGCACTCTCGCCTTTTCCACTTATTTTTTTTTATTTATTTTTGATTTATTTTGTCAATTTAAAAAAAAATACGCATCGTGCTGTGCTGTTTTTCTTTGCTTGAGTGCATTCGCGTGCTCTCGCTTTCTACACTTCACAATTTTTTTATTATTTATCTATTCCTGAGAGATTATCATATTTTTTATTTGTTTATTTAAATGCAGTCGACCAGTTGCCTGCCCTTCCTTCCATTATCTGTCACCGAGACAAACTGAACAAAGTTCTGAGGTCGACCTTGTAAAGATAAGGATTCAGGTCTGTCTGCTGTTTACATTTGCTCCTGCGTGCACTGCCCTTCTCTCCACATTTATGTGTTTGTTTGTTTGTCTATCTAATCTTTTGGGTTTTTATTTCTAATGAGGTCGACCAATTGTCTATTTATTATTTTTTTTACTACGCATCAAGCTGCGCTGCTTGTCTTTGCTCCTGTGTGCTCGCGCACTCTCGCCTTTTCCACTTATTTTTATTTTTGAATTATTTTTGATTTATTTTGTCAATTTAAAAAAAAAATACGCACCGTGCTGTGCTGTTTTTGTTTGCTTGAGTGCATTCGCGCGCTCTCGCTTTCTCCAATATACAATTTTTTTGTTATTATTTATCTATTCCTGAGAGTTTATCTTATTTTTTATTTGTTTATTTAAATGAAGTCGACCAGTTGCCTGCCCTTCCTTCCATTATCCGTCACCGAGACAAACTGAACAAAGTTCTGAGGTCGACCTTGTAAAGATAAGGATTCAGGTCTGTCTGCTGTTTACCTTTGCTCTTGCCCGCACTGCCCTTTTCTCCACATTTATGTGTTTGTTTGTTTGTCTATCTAATCTTTTGGTTTTTTATTTCTAATGAGGTCGACCAGTTGTCTATTTATTATTTTTTTACTACGCATCAAGCTGCGCTGCTTGTCTTTGCTCCTGTGTGCTCGCGCACTCTCGCCTTTTCCACTTATTTTTATTTTTGATTTATTTTTGATTTATTTTGTCAATTTTAAAAAAAATAGGCATCGTGCTGTGCTGTTTGTGTTTGCTTGAGTGCATTCGCGCGCTCTCGCTTTCTCCACTTTACAATTTTTTTGTTATTATTTATCTATTCCTGAGAGTTTATCTTATTTTTTATTTGTTTATTTAAATGAAGTCGACCAGTTGCCTGCCCTTCCTTCCATTATCCGTCACCGAGACAAACTGAACAAAGTTCTGAGGTCGACCTTGTAAAGATAAGGATTCAGGTCTGTCTGCTGTTTACCTTTGCTCCTGCGCGCACTGCCCTTCTCTCCACATTTATGTGTTTGTTTGTTTGCCTATCTAATCTTTTGGGTTTTTATTTCTAATGAGGTCGACCAGTTGTCTATTTATTATTTTTCTTACTACGCATCAAGCTGCGCTGCTTGTCTTTGCTCCTGTGTGCTCGCGCACTCTCGCCTTTTCCACTTATTTTTATTTTTGATTTATTTTTGATTTATTTTGTCAATTTTAAAAAAAATACGCATCGCGCAGTGCTGTTTTTATTTGCTTGAGTGCATTCGCGTGCTCTCGCTTTCTACACTTTACAATTTTTTTATTATTTATCTATTCCTGAGAGATTATCTTATTTTTTATTTGTTTATTTAAATGCAGTCGACCAGTTGCCTGCCCTTCCTTCCATTATCCGTCACCGAGACAAACTGAACAAAGTTCTGAGGTCGACCTTGTAAAGATAAGGATTCAGGTCTGTCTGCTGTTTACCTTTGCTCCTGCGTGCACTGCCCTTCTCTCCACATTTATGTGTTTGTTTGTTTGTCTATCTAATCTTTTGGGTTTTTATTTCTAATGAGGTCGACCAATTGTCTATTTATTATTTTTTTTACTACGCATCAAGCTGCGCTGCTTGTCTTTGCTCCTGTGTGCTCGCGCACTCTCGCCTTTTCCACTTATTTTTATTTTTGAATTATTTTTGATTTATTTTGTCAATTTAAAAAAAAATACGCACCGTGCTGTGCTGTTTGTGTTTGCTTGAGTGCATTCGCGCGCTCTCGCTTTCTCCAATATACAATTTTTTTGTTATTATTTATCTATTCCTGAGAGTTTATCTTATTTTTTATTTGTTTATTTAAATGAATTCGACCAGTTGCCTGCCCTTCCTTCCATTATCCGTCACCGAGACAAACTGAACAAAGTTCTGAGGTCGAACTTGTAAAGATAAGGATTCAGGTCTGTCTGCTGTTTACCTTTGATCTTGCCAGCACTGCCCTTTTCTCCACATTTATGTGTTTGTTTGTTTGTCTATCTAATCTTTTGGGTTTTTATTTCTAATGAGGTCGACCAGTTGTCTATTTATTATTTTTTTTCCTACGCATCAAGCTGCGCTGCTTGTCTTTGCACCTGTGTGCTCGCGCACTCGCGCCTTTTCCACTTATTTTTATTTTTGATTTATTTTTGATTTATTTTATCAATTTAAAAAAAATACGCATCGTGCTGTGCTGTTTGTGTTTGCTTGAGTGCATTCGCGCGCTCTCGCTTTCTCCACTTTACAATTTTTTTGTTATTATTTATCTATTCCTGAGAGTTTATCTTATTTTTTATTTGTTTATTTAAATGAAGTCGACCAGTTGACTGCCCTTCCTTCCATTATCCGTCACCGAGACAAACTGAACAAAGTTCTGAGGTCGACCTTGTAAAGATAAGGATTCAGGTCTGTCTGCTGTTTACCTTTGCTCCTGCGCGCACTGCCCTTCTCTCCACATTTATGTGTGTTTGTTTGTCTATCTAATCTTTTGGGTTTTTATTTCTAATGAGGTCGACCAGTTGTCTATTTATTATTTTTTTTACTACGCATCAAGCTGCGCTGCTTGTCTTTGCTCCTGTGTGCTCGCGCACTCGCCTTTTCCACTTATTTTTATTTTTATTTTTATTTTTATTTTATTTTTTTTTTTTGGCCAGTCCTGGGCCTTGGACTCAGGGCCTGAGCACTGTCCCTGGCTTCTTCCCGCTCAAGGCTAGCACTCTGCCACTTGAGCCACAGCGCCGCTTCTGGCCGTTTTTCTGTATATGTGGTGCTGGGGAATCGAACCTAGGGCCTCGTGTATCCGAGGCAGGCACTCTTGCCACTAGGCTATATCCCCAGCCCCCAACTTATTTTTATTTTTGATTTATTTTTGATTTATTTTGTCAATTTTAAAAAACAATACGCATCGTGCTGTGCTGCTTGTGTTTGCTTGAGTGCATTCGCACGCTCTCGCTTTCTCCACTTTACAATTATTTTGTTATTATTTATCTATTCCTGAGAGTTTATCTTATTTTTTATTTGTTTATTTAAATGAAGTCGACCAGTTGCCTGCCCTTCCTTGCATTATCCGTCACCGAGACAAACTGAACAAAGTTCTGAGGTCGACCTTGTAAAGATAAGGATTCAGGTCTGTCTGCTGTTTACCTTTGCTCCTGCGCGCACTGCCCTTCTCTCCACATTTATGTGTTTGTTTGTTTGTCTATCTAATCTTTTGGGTTTTTATTTCTAATGAGGTCGACCAGTTGTCTATTTATTATTTTTTTACTACGCATCAAGCTGCGCTGCTTTTCTTTGCTCCTGTGTACTCGCGTACTCTCGCCTTTTCCACTTATTTTTATTTTTGATTTATTTTTGATTTATTTTGTCAATTTAAAAAAAAATACGCATCGTGCTGTGCTGTTTGTGTTTGCTTGAGTGCATTCGCGCGCTCTCGCTTTCTCCACTTTACAATTTTTTTGTTATTATTTATCTATTCCTGAGAGTTTATCTTATTTTTTATTTGTTTATTTAAATGAAGTCGACCAGTTGCCTGCCCTTCCTTCCATTATCCGTCACCGAGACAAACTGAACAAAGTTCTGAGGTCGACCTTGTAAAGATAAGGATTCAGGTCTGTCTGCTGTTTACCTTTGCTCCTGCGCGCACTGCCCTTCTCTCCACATTTATGTGTTTGTTTGTTTGTCTATCTAATCTTTTGGGTTTTTATTTCTAATGAGGTCGACCAGTTGTCTATTTATTATTTTTTTTACTACGCATCAAGCTACGCTGCTTTTCTTTGCTCCTGTTTGCTCGCGCACTCTCGCCTTTTCCACTTATTTTTATTTTTGATTTATTTTGTCAATTTAAAAAAAAAATACGCATCGTGCTATGCTGTTTGTGTTTGCTTGAGTGCATTCGCGCGCTCTCGCTTTCTCCACTTTACAATTTTTCGTTATTATTTATCTATTCCTGAGAGTTTGTCTTATTTTTTATTTGTTTATTTAAATGAAGTCGACCAGTTGCCTGCCCTTCCTTCCATTATCCGTCACCGAGACAAACTGAACAAAGTTCTGAGGTCGACCTTGTAAAGATAAGGATTCAGGTCTGTCTGCTGTTTACCTTTGCTCCTGCGCGCACTGCCCTTCTCTCCACATTTATGTGTTTGTTTGTTTGTCTATCTAATCTTTTGGGTTTTTATTTCTAATGAGGTCGACCAGTTGTCTATTTATTATTTTTTTTACTACGCATCAAGCTGCGCTGCTTGTCTTTGCTCCTGTGTGCTCGCGCACTCTCGCCTTTTCCACTTATTTTTATTTTTGATTTATTTTGTCAATTTTAAAAAAAAAATACGCATCGTGCTGTGCTGTTTGTGTTTGCTTGAGTGCATTCGCGCGCTCTCGCTTTCTCCACTTTACAATTTTTTTGTTATTATTTATCTATTCCTGAGAGTTTATCTTATTTTTTATTTGTTTATTTAAATGAAGTCGACCAGTTGCCTGCCCTTCCTTCCATTATCCGTCACCGAGACAAACTGAACAAAGTTCTGAGGTCGACCTTGTAAAGATAAGTATTCAGGTCTGTCTGCTGTTTACCTTTGCTCCTGCGCGCACTGCCCTTCTCTCCACATTTATGTGTTTGTTTGTTTGTCTATCTAATCTTTTGGGTTTTTATTTCTAATGAGGTCGACCAGTTGTCTATTTATTATTTTTTTTTTACTACGCATCAAGCTGCGCTGCTTGTCTTTGCTCCTGTGTGCTCGCGCACTCTCGCCTTTTCCACTTATTTTTATTTTTATTCATTTTTAATTTATTTTGTCAATTTAAAAAAAAAATACGCATCGTGCTGTGCTGTTTGTGTTTGCTTGAGTGCATTCGCGCGCTCTCGCTTTCTCCACTTTACAATTTTTTTGTTATTATTTATCTATTCCTGAGAGTTTATCTTATATTTTATTTGTTTATTTAAATGAAGTCGACCAGGTGCCTGCCCTTCCTTCCATTATCTGTCACCGAGACAAACTGAACAAAGTTCTGAGGTCGACCTCGTAAAGATAAGTATACAGGTCTGTCTGCTGTTTACCTTTGCTCCTGCGCGCACTGCCCTTCTCTCCACATTTATGTGTTTGTTTGTTTGTCTATCTAATCTTTTGGGTTTTTATTTCTAATGAGGTCGACCAGTTGTCTATTTATTATTTTTTTTACTACGCATCAAGCTGCGCTGCTTGTCTTTGCTCCTGTGTGCTCGCGCACTCTCGCCTTTTCCACTTATTTTTATTTTTGATTTATTTTTGATTTATTTTGTCAATTTTAAAAAAAAATACGCATCGTGCTGTGCTGTTTGTGTTTGCTTGAGTGCATTCGCGCGCTCTCGCTTTCTCCACTTTACAATTTTTTTGTTATTATTTATCTATTCCTGAGAGTTTATCTTATTTTTTATTTGTTTATTTAAATGAAGTCGACCAGTTGCCTGCCCTTCCTTCCATTATCTGTCACCGAGACAAACTTAACAAAGTTCTGAGGTCGACCTTGTAAAGATAAGGATTCAGGTCTGTCTGCTGTTTACCTTTGCTCCTGCGGGCACTGCCCTTCTCTCCACATTTATGTGTTTGTTTGTTTGTCTATCTAATCTTTTGGGTTTTTATTTCTAATGAGGTCGACCAGTTGTCTATTTATTATTTTTTTTACTACGCATCAAGCTGCGCTGCTTGTCTTTGCTCCTGTGTGCTCGCGCACTCTCGCCTTTTCCACTTATTTTTATTCTTGATTTATTTTGTCAATTTAAAAAAAAAATACGCGTCGTGCTGTGCTGTTTGTGTTTGCTTGAGTGCATTCGCGCGCTCTCGCTTTCTCCACTTTACAATTTTTTTGTTATTATTTATCTATTCCTGAGAGTTTATCTTATTTTTATTTGTTTATTTAAATGAAGTCGACCAGTTGCCTGCCCTTCCTTCCATTATCCGTCACCGAGACAAACTGAACAAAGTTCTGAGGTCGACCTTGTAAAGATAAGGATTCAGGTCTGTCTGCTGTTTACCTTTGCTCCTGCGCGCACTGCCCTTCTCTCCACATTTATGTGTTTGTTTGTTTGTATATCTAACCTTTTGGGTTTTTATTTCTAATGAGGTCGACCAGTTGTCTATTTATTATTTTTTTTACTACGCATCAAGCTGCGCTGCTGGTCTTTGCTCCTGTGAGCTCGCGCACTCTCGCCTATTCCACTTATTTTTATTTTTGATTTATTTTTTATTTATTTTGTCAATTTAAAAAAAAATACGCGTCGTGCTGTGCTGTTTGTGTTTGCTTGAGTGCATTCGCGCGCTCTCGCTTTCTCCACTTTACAATTTTTTTGTTATTATTTATCTATTCCTGAGAGTTTATCTTATTTTTTATTTGTTTATTTAAATGAAGTGGACCAGTTGCCTGCCCTTCCTTCCATTATCCGTCACCGAGACAAACTGAACAAAGTTCTGAGGTCGACCTTGTAAAGATGAGGATTCAGGTCTGTCTGCTGTTTACCTTTGCTCCTGCGCGCACTGCCCTTCTCTCCACATTTATGTGTTTGTTTGTTTGTGTATCTAATCTTTTGCGTTGTTATTTCTAATGAGGTCGACCAGTTGTCTATTTATTACTTTTTTTACTACGAATCAAGCTGCGCTGCTTGTCTTTGCTCCTGTGTGCTCGCGCACTCTCGCCTTTTCCACTTATTTTTATTTTTGATTTATTTTGTCAATTTAAAAAAAAAATACGCATCGTGCTGTGCTGTTTGTGTTTGCTTGAGTGCATTCGCGCGCTCTCGCTTTCTCCACTTTACAATTTTTTTGTTATTATTTATCTATTCCTGAGAGTTTATCTTATTTTTTTTTGTTTATTTAAATGAAGTCGACCAGTTGCCTGCCCTTCCTTCCATTATCCGTCACCGAGACAAACTGAACAAAGTTCTGAGGTCGACCTTGTAAAGATAAGGATTCAGGTCTGCCTGCTGTTTACCTTTGCCCCTGTGCGCACTGCCCTTCTCTCCACATTTATGTGTTTGTTTGTTTGTCTATCTAATCTTTTGGGTTTTTATTTCTAATGAGGTCGACCAGTTGTCTATTTATTATTTCTTTTACTACGCATCAAGCTGCGCTGCTTGTCTTTGCTCCTGTGTGCTCGCGCACTCTCGCCTTTTCCACTTATTTTTATTTTTGATTTATTTTTGATTTATTTTGTCAATTTAAAAAAAAATACGCATCGTGCTGTGCTGTTTGTGTTTGCTTGAGTGCATTCGCTCGCTCTCGCTTTCTCCACTTTACAATTTTTTTGTTATTATTTATCTATTCTTGAGAGTTTATCTTATTTTTTATTTGTTTATTTAAATGAAGTCGACCAGTTGCCTGCCCTTCCTTCCATTATCCGTCACCGAGACAAACTGAACAAAGTTCTGAGGTCGACCTTGTAAAGATAAGGATTCAGGTCTGTCTGCTGTTTACCTTTGCTCCTGCGCGCACTGCCCTTCTCTCCACATTTATGTGTTTGTGTGTTTGTCTATCTAATCTTTTGGGTTTTTATTTCTAATGAGGTCGACCAGTTGTTTATTTATTATTTTTTTTTTACTACGCATCAAGCTGCGCTGCTTGTCTTTGCTCCTGTGTGCTCGCGCACTCTCGCCTTTTCCACTTATTTTTATTTTTATTCATTTTTGATTTATTTTGTCAATTTAAAAAAAAATACGCATCGTGCTGTGCTGTTTGTGTTTGCTTGAGTGCATTCGCGCGCTCTCGCTTCTCCACTTTACAATTTTTTTGTTATTATTTATCTATTCCTGAGAGTTTATCTTATTTTTTATTTGTTTATTTAAATGAAGTCGACCAGTTGCCTGCCCTTCCTTCCATTATCTGTCACCGAGACAAACTGAACAAAGTTCTGAGGTCGACCTTGTAAAGATAAGGATTCAGGTCTGTCTGCTGTTTACCTTTGCTCCTGCGGGCACTGCCCTTCTCTCCACATTTATGTGTTTGTTTGTTTGTCTATCTAATCTTTTGGGTTTTTATTTCTAATGAGGTCGACCAGTTGTCTATTTATTATTTTTTTTACTACGCATCAAGCTGCGCTGCTTGTCTTTGCTCCTGTGTGCTCGCGCACTCTCGCCTTTTCCACTTATTTTTATTCTTGATTTATTTTGTCAATTTAAAAAAAAAATACGCGTCGTGCTGTGCTGTTTGTGTTTGCTTGAGTGCATTCGCGCGCTCTCGCTTTCTCCACTTTACAATTTTTTTGTTATTATTTATCTATTCCTGAGAGTTTATCTTATTTTTATTTGTTTATTTAAATGAAGTCGACCAGTTGCCTGCCCTTCCTTCCATTATCCGTCACCGAGACAAACTGAACAAAGTTCTGAGGTCGACCTTGTAAAGATAAGGATTCAGGTCTGTCTGCTGTTTACCTTTGCTCCTGCGCGCACTGCCCTTCTCTCCACATTTATGTGTTTGTTTGTTTGTCTATCTAACCTTTTGGGTTTTTATTTCTAATGAGGTCGACCAGTTGTCTATTTATTATTTTTTTTACTACGCATCAAGCTGCGCTGCTGGTCTTTGCTCCTGTGTGCTCGCGCACTCTCGCCTTTTCCACTTATTTTTATTTTTGATTTATTTTTTATTTATTTTGTCAATTTAAAAAAAAATACGCGTCGTGCTGTGCTGTTTGTGTTTGCTTGAGTGCATTCGCGCGCTCTCGCTTTCTCCACTTTACAATTTTTTTGTTATTATTTATCTATTCCTGAGAGTTTATCTTATTTTTTATTTGTTTATTTAAATGAAGTGGACCAGTTGCCTGCCCTTCCTTCCATTATCCGTCACCGAGACAAACTGAACAAAGTTCTGAGGTCGACCTTGTAAGGATGAGGATTCAGGTCTGTCTGCTGTTTACCTTTGTTCCTGCGCGCACTGCCCTTCTCTCCACATTTATGTGTTTGTTTGTTTGTCTATCTAATCTTTTGGGTTTTTATTTCTAATGAGGTCGACCAGTTGTCTATTTATTATTTTTTTACTACGCATCAAGCTGTGCTGCTTGTCTTTGCTCCTGTGTGCTTGCGCACTCTCGCCTTTTCCACTTATTTTTATTTTTGATTTATTTTTGATTTATTTTGTCAATTTAAAAAAAATACGCATCGTGCTGTGCTGTTTGTGTTTGCTTGAGTGCATTCGCGCGCTCTCGCTTTTTCCACTTTACCATTTTTTTGTTATTATTTATCTATTCCTGAGAGTTTATCTTATTTTTTATTTGTTTATTTAAATGAAGTCGACCAGTTGCCTGCCCTTCCTTCCATTATCCGTCACCGAGAAAAACTGAACAAAGTTCTGAGGTCGACCTTGTAAAGATAAGGATTCAGGTCTGTCTGCTGTTTACCTTTGCTCCTGCGCGCACTGCCCTTCTCTCCACATTTATGTGTTTGTTTGTTTGTCTATCTAATCTTTTGGTTTTTATTTCTAATGAGGTCGACCAGTTGTCTATTTATTATTTTTTTTACTACGCATCAAGCTGCGCTGCTTGTCTTTGCTCCTGTGTGCTCGCGCACTCTCGCCTTTTCCACTTATTTTTATTTTTGATTTATTTTTGATTTTTTGTCAATTTAAAAAAAATACGCATCGTGCTGTGCTGTTTGTGTTTGCTTGAGTGCATTCGCGCGCTCTTGCTTTCTCCACTTTACAATTTTTTGTTATTATTTATCTATTCCTGAGAGTTTATCTTATTTTTTATTTGTTTATTTAAATGAAGTCGACCAGTTGCCTGCCCTTCCTTCCATTATCCGTCACCGAGACAAACTGAACAAAGTTCTGAGGTCGACCTTGTAAAGATAAGGATTCAGGTCTGTCTGCTGTTTACCTTTGCTCCTGCGCGCACTGCCCTTCTCTCCACATTTATGTGTTTGTTTGTTTGTCTATCTAATCTTTTGGGTTTTTATTTCTAATGAGGTCGACCAGTTGTCTATTTATTATTTTTTTTACTACGCATCAAGCTGCGCTGCTTGTCTTTGCTCCTGTGTGCTCGCGCACTCTCGCCTTTTCCACTTATTTTTATTTTTTATTTATTTTTTATTTATTTTGTCAATTTAAAAAAAAATACGCGTCGTGCTGTGCTGTTTGTGTTTGCTTGAGTGCATTCGCGCGCTCTCGCTTTCTCCACTTTACAATTTTTTTGTTATTATTTATCTATTCCTGAGAGTTTATCTTATTTTTTATTTGTTTATTTAAATGAAGTCGACCAGTTGCCTGCCCTTCCTTCCATTATCCGTCACCGAGACAAACTGAACAAAGTTCTGAGGTCGACCTTGTAAAGATAAGTATTCAGGTCTGTCTGCTGTTTACCTTTGCTCCTGCGCGCACTGCCCTTCTCTCCACATTTATGTGTTTGTTTGTTTGTCTATCTAATCATTTGGTTTTTATTTCTAATGAGGTCGACCAGTTGTCTATTTATTATTTTTTTTACTACGCATCAAGCTGCGCTGCTTGTCTTTGCTCCTGTGTGCTCGCGCACTCTCGCCTTTTCCACTTATTTTTATTCTTGATTTATTTTGTCAATTTAAAAAAAAAATACGCATCGTGCTGTGCTGTTTGTGTTTGCTTGAGTGCATTCGCGCGCTCTCGCTTTCTCCACTTTACAATTTTTTTGTTATTATTTATCTATTCCTGAGAGTTTATCTTATTTTTTATTTGTTTATTTAAATGAAGTGGACCAGTTGCCTGCCCTTCCTTCCATTATCCGTCACCGAGACAAACTGAACAAAGTTCTGAGGCCGACCTTGTAAAGATAAGGATTCAGGTCTGTCTGCTGTTTACCTTTGCTCCTGCGTGCACTGCCCTTCTCTCCACATTTATGTGTTTGTTTGTTTGTCTATCTAATCTTTTGGGTTTTTATTTCTAATGAGGTCGACCAGTTGTCTATTTATTACTTTTTTTACTACGCATCAAGCTGCGCTGCTTGTCTTTGCTCCTGTGTGCTCGCGCACTCTCGCCTTTTCCACTTATTTTTATTTTTGATTTATTTTTGATTTATTTTGTCATTTTCAAAAAAAATACGCATCGTGCTGTGCTGTTTGTGTTTGCTTGAGTGCATTCGCGCGCTCTCGCTTTCTCCACTTTACAATTTTTTTGTTATTATTTATCTATTCCTGAGAGTTTATCATATTTTTTATTTGGTTATTTAAATGAAGTCGACCAGTTGCCTGCCCTTCCTTCCATTATCCGTCACCGAGACAAACAGAACAAAGTTCTGAGGTCGACCTTGTAAAGATAAGGATTCAGGTCTGTCTGCTGTTTACCTTTGCTCCTGCGCGCACTGCCCTTCTCTCCACATTTATGTGTTTGTTTGTCTGTCTATCAAATCTTTTGGGTTTTTATTTCTAATGAGGTCGACCAGTTGTCTATTTATTATTTTTTTTACTACGCATCAAGCTGCGCTGCTTGTCTTTGCTCCTGTGTGCTCGCGCACTCTCGCCTTTTCCACTTATTTTTATTTTTGATTTATTTTTGATTTATTTTGTCAATTTAAAAAAAATACGCATTGTGCTGTGCTGTTTGTGTTTGCTTGAGTGCATTCGCGCGCTCTCGCTTTCTCCACTTTACAATTTTTTTGTTATTATTTACCTATTCCTGAGAGTTTATCTTATTTTTTATTTGTTTATTTAAATGAAGTCGACCAGTTGCCTGCCCTTCCTTCCATTATCCGTCACCGAGACAAACTGAACAAAGTTCTGAGGTCGACCTTGTAAAGGTAAGGATTCAGGTCTGTCTGCTGTTTACCTTTGCTCCTGCGCGCACTGCCCTTCTCTCCACATTTATGTGTTTGTTTGTCTATCCAATCTTTTGGGTTTTTATTTCTAATGAGGTCGACCAGTTGTCTATTTATTATTTTTTTTACTACGCATCAAGCTGCTCAGCTTGTCTTTGCTCCTGTGTGCTCCCGCACTCTCGCCTTTTCCACTTATTTTTATTTTTGATTTATTTTGTCAATTTTTAAAAAAAATACGCATCGTGCAGTGCTGTTTGTGTTTGCTTGAGTGTATTCGCGCGCTCTCGGTTTCTCCACTTTACAATTTTTTTGTTATTATTTATCTATTCTTGAGAGTTTATCTTATATTTTATTTGTTTATTTAAATGAAGTCCACCAGTTGCCTGCCCTTCCTTCCATTATCCGTCACCGAGACAAACTGAACAAAGTTCTGAGGTCGACCTTGTAAAGATAAGGATTCAGGTCTGTCTGCTGTTTACCTTTGCTCCTGTGCGCACTGCCCTTCTCTCCACATTGATGTGTTTGTTTGTTTGTCTATCTAATCGTTTGGGTTTTTATTTCTAATGAGGTCGACCAGTTGTCTATTTATTATTTTTTTACTACGCATCAAGCTGCGCTGCTTGTCTTTGCTCCTGTGTGCTCGCGCACTCTCGGCTTTTCCACTTATTTTTATTTTTGATTTATTTGGCAATTTAAAAAAAATACGCATCGTGCTTTGCTGTTTGTGTTTGCTTTAGTGCATTCGCGCGCTCTCGCTTTCTCCACTTTACAATTTTTTTGTTATTATTTATCTATTCCTGAGAGTTTATCTTATTTTTTATTTGTTTATTTAAATGAAGTCGACCAGTTGCCTGCTCTACCTTCCATTATCCGTCACCGAGACAAACTGAACAAAGTTCTGAGGTCGACCTTGTAAAGATAAGGATTCAGGTCTGTCTGCTGTTTACCTTTGCTCCTGCGCGCACTGCCCTTCTCTCCACATTTATGTGTTTGTTTGTTTGTCTATCTAATCTTTTGGGTTTTTATTTCTAATGAGGTCGACCAGTTGTGTATTTATTATTTTTTTTACTACGCATCAAGCTGCGCTGCTTGTCTTTGCTCCTGTGTGCTCGCGCACTCTCGCCTTTTCCACTTATTTTTATTTTTGATTTGTTTTGGATTTATTTTGTCAATTTTAAAAAAAATACGCATCGTGCTGTGCTGTTTGTGTTTGCTTGAGTGCATTCGCGCGCTCTCGCTTTCTCCACTTTACAATTTTTTTGTTATTATTTATCTATTCCTGAGAGTTTATCTTATTTTTTATTTGTTTATTTAAATGAAGTCGACCAGTTGCCTGCTCTTCCTTCCATTATCCGTCACCGAGACAAACAGAACAAAGTTCTGAGGTCGACATTGTAAAGATAAGGATTCAGGTCTGTCTGCTGTTTACCTTTGCTCCTGCGCGCACTGCCCTTCTCTCCACATTTATGTCTTTGTTTGTTTGTCTATCTAATCTTTTGGGTTTTTATTTCTAATGAGGTCGACCAGTTGTCTATTTATTATTTTTTTTACTACGCATCAAGCTGCAGTGCTTGTCTTTGCTCCTGTGTGCTCGCGCACTCTCGCCTTTTCCACTTATTTTTATTTTTGATTTATTTTTGATTTATTTTGTCAATTTAAAAAAAACACGCATCGTGCTGTGCTGTTTGTGTTTGCTTGAGTGCATTCGCGTGCTCTCGCTTTCTCCACTTTACAATTTTTTTGTTATTATTTATCTATTCCTGAGAGTTTATCTTATTTTTTATTTGTTTATTTAAATGAAGTCGACCAGTTGCCTGCCCTTCCTTTCATTATCCGTCACCGAGACAAACTGAACAAAGTTCTGAGGTCGACCTTGTAAAGATAAGGATTCAGGTCTGTCTGCTGTTTACCTTTGCTCCTGCGCGCACTGCCCTTCTCTCCACATTTATGTGTTTTTTTGTTTGTCTATCTAATCTTTTGGGTTTTTATTTCTAATGAGGTCGACCAGTTGTCTATTTATTATTTTTTTTACTATGCATCAAGCTGCGCTGCTTGTCTTTGCTCCTGTGTGCTCGCGCACTCTCGCCTTTTCCACTTATTTTTATTTTTGATTTATTTTGTCAATTTCAAAAAAAAATACGCATCGTGCTGTGCTGTTTGTGTTTGCTTGAGTGCATTCGCGCGTTCTCGCTTTCTCCACTTTACAATTTTTTTGTTATTATTTATCTATTCCTGAGAGTTTATCTTATATTTTATTTGTTTATTTAAATGAAGTCGACCAGTTGCCTGCCCTTCCTTCCATTATCCGTCACCGAGACAAACGGAACAAAGTTCTGAGGTCGACCTTGTAAAGATAAGGATTCAGGTCTGTCTGCTGTTTACCTTTGCTCCTGCGCGCACTGCCGTTCTCTCCACATTTATGTGTTTGTTTGTTTGTCTATCTAATCTTTTGGGTTTTTATTTCTAATGAGGTCGACCAGTTGTCTATTTATTATTTTTTTTACTACGCATCAAGCTGCGCTGCTTGTCTTTGCTCCTGTGTGCTCGCGCACTCTCGCCTTTTCCACTTATTTTTATTTTTGATTTATTTTTGATTTATTTTGTCAATTTAAAAAAAATACGCATCGTGCTGTGCTGTTTGTGTTTGCTTGAGTGCATTCGCGCGCTCTCGCTTTCTCCACTTTACAATTTTTTTGTTATTATTTATCTATTCTTGAGAGTTTATCTTATATTTTATTTGTTTATTTAAATGAAGTCCACCAGTTGCCTGCCCTTCCTTCCATTATCCGTCACCGAGACAAACTGAACAAAGTTCTGAGGTCGACCTTGTAAAGATAAGGATTCAGGTCTGTCTGCTGTTTACCTTTGCTACTGTGCACACTGCCCTTCTCTCCACATTGATGTGTTTGTTTGTTTGTCTATCTAATCGTTTGGGTTTTTATTTCTAATGAGGTCGACCAGTTGTCTATTTATTATTTTTTTACTACGCATCAAGCTGCGCTGCTTGTCTTTGCTCCTGTGTGCTCGCGCACTCTCGGCTTTTCCACTTATTTTTATTTTTGATTTATTTGGCAATTTAAAAAAAATACGCATCGTGCTGTGCTGTTTGTGTTTGCTTGAGTGCATTCGCGCGCTCTTGCTTTCTCCACTTTACAATTTTTTGTTATTATTTATCTATTCCTGAGAGTTTATCTTATTTTTTATTTGTTTATTTAAATGAAGTCGACCAGTTGCCTGCCCTTCCTTCCATTATCCGTCACCGAGACAAACTGAACAAAGTTCTGAGGTCGACCTTGTAAAGATAAGGATTCAGGTCTGTCTGCTGTTTACCTTTGCTCCTGCGCGCACTGCCCTTCTCTCCACATTTATGTGTTTGTTTGTTTGTCTATCTAATCTTTTGGGTTTTTATTTCTAATGAGGTCGACCAGTTGTCTATTTATTATTTTTTTTACTACGCATCAAGCTGCGCTGCTTGTCTTTGCTCCTGTGTGCTCGCGCACTCTCGCCTTTTCCACTTATTTTTATTTTTTATTTATTTTTTATTTATTTTGTCAATTTAAAAAAAAATACGCGTCGTGCTGTGCTGTTTGTGTTTGCTTGAGTGCATTCGCGCGCTCTCGCTTTCTCCACTTTACAATTTTTTTGTTATTATTTATCTATTCCTGAGAGTTTATCTTATTTTTTATTTGTTTATTTAAATGAAGTCGACCAGTTGCCTGCCCTTCCTTCCATTATCCGTCACCGAGACAAACTGAACAAAGTTCTGAGGTCGACCTTGTAAAGATAAGTATTCAGGTCTGTCTGCTGTTTACCTTTGCTCCTGCGCGCACTGCCCTTCTCTCCACATTTATGTGTTTGTTTGTTTGTCTATCTAATCTTTTGGTTTTTATTTCTAATGAGGTCGACCAGTTGTCTATTTATTATTTTTTTTACTACGCATCAAGCTGCGCTGCTTGTCTTTGCTCCTGTGTGCTCGCGCACTCTCGCCTTTTCCACTTATTTTTATTCTTGATTTATTTTGTCAATTTAAAAAAAAAATACGCATCGTGCTGTGCTGTTTGTGTTTGCTTGAGTGCATTCGCGCGCTCTCGCTTTCTCCACTTTACAATTTTTTTGTTATTATTTATCTATTCCTGAGAGTTTATCTTATTTTTTATTTGTTTATTTAAATGAAGTGGACCAGTTGCCTGCCCTTCCTTCCATTATCCGTCACCGAGACAAACTGAACAAAGTTCTGAGGCCGACCTTGTAAAGATAAGGATTCAGGTCTGTCTGCTGTTTACCTTTGCTCCTGCGTGCACTGCCCTTCTCTCCACATTTATGTGTTTGTTTGTTTGTCTATCTAATCTTTTGGGTTTTTATTTCTAATGAGGTCGACCAGTTGTCTATTTATTACTTTTTTTACTACGCATCAAGCTGCGCTGCTTGTCTTTGCTCCTGTGTGCTCGCGCACTCTCGCCTTTTCCACTTATTTTTATTTTTGATTTATTTTTGATTTATTTTGTCATTTTCAAAAAAAATACGCATCGTGCTGTGCTGTTTGTGTTTGCTTGAGTGCATTCGCGCGCTCTCGCTTTCTCCACTTTACAATTTTTTTGTTATTATTTATCTATTCCTGAGAGTTTATCATATTTTTTATTTGGTTATTTAAATGAAGTCGACCAGTTGCCTGCCCTTCCTTCCATTATCCGTCACCGAGACAAACAGAACAAAGTTCTGAGGTCGACCTTGTAAAGATAAGGATTCAGGTCTGTCTGCTGTTTACCTTTGCTCCTGCGCGCACTGCCCTTCTCTCCACATTTATGTGTTTGTTTGTCTGTCTATCAAATCTTTTGGGTTTTTATTTCTAATGAGGTCGACCAGTTGTCTATTTATTATTTTTTTTACTACGCATCAAGCTGCGCTGCTTGTCTTTGCTCCTGTGTGCTCGCGCACTCTCGCCTTTTCCACTTATTTTTATTTTTGATTT
The DNA here is from genome assembly GCF_023159225.1 of Perognathus longimembris pacificus. Lineage (NCBI taxonomy): Eukaryota > Metazoa > Chordata > Mammalia > Rodentia > Heteromyidae > Perognathus > Perognathus longimembris. The sequence continues at coordinate 16,072 of NW_025958171.1, read as the reverse complement.
ATTTTTGATTTATTTTGTCAATTTTTAAAAAAAATACGCATCGTGCTGTGCTGTTTGTGTTTGCTTGAGTGCATTCGCGCGCTCTCGCTTTCTCCACTTTACAATTTTTTTGTTATTATTTACCTATTCCTGAGAGTTTATCTTATTTTTTATTTGTTTATTTAAATGAAGTCGACCAGTTGCCTGCCCTTCCTTCCATTATCCGTCACCGAGACAAACTGAACAAAGTTCTGAGGTCGACCTTGTAAAGGTAAGGATTCAGGTCTGTCTGCTGTTTACCTTTGCTCCTGCGCGCACTGCCCTTCTCTCCACATTTATGTGTTTGTTTGTTTGTCTATCCAATCTTTTGGGTTTTTATTTCTAATGAGGTCGACCAGTTGTCTATTTATTATTTTTTTTACTACGCATCAAGCTGCTCAGCTTGTCTTTGCTCCTGTGTGCTCCCGCACTCTCGCCTTTTCCACTTATTTTTATTTTTGATTTATTTTGTCAATTTTTAAAAAAAATACGCATCGTGCAGTGCTGTTTGTGTTTGCTTGAGTGTATTCGCGCGCTCTCGGTTTCTCCACTTTACAATTTTTTTGTTATTATTTATCTATTCCTGAGAGTTTATCTTATTTTTTATTTGTTTATTTAAATGAAGTCGACCAGTTGCCTGCCCTTCCTTCCATTATCCGTCACCGAGACAAACTGAACAAAGTTCTGAGGTCGACCTTGTAAAGATAAGGATTCAGGTCTGTCTGCTGTTAACCTTTGCTCCTGCCCGCACTGCCCTTCTCTCCACATTTATGTGTTTGTTTTTTTGTCTATCTAATCTTTTGGGTTTTTATTTCTAATGAGGTCGACCAGTTGTCTATTTATTATTTTTTTTTACTACGCATCAAGCTGCGCTGCTTGTCTTTGCTCCTGTGTGCTCGCGCACTCTCGCCTTTTCCACTTATTTTTATTTTTGATTTATTTTTGATTTATTTTGTCAATTTAAAAAAAATACGCATCGTGCTGTGCTGTTTGTGTTTGCTTGAGTGCATTCGCGCGCTCTCGCTTTCTCCACTTTACAATTTTTTTGTTATTATTTATCTATTCTTGAGAGTTTATCTTATATTTTATTTGTTTATTTAAATGAAGTCCACCAGTTGCCTGCCCTTCCTTCCATTATCCGTCACCGAGACAAACTGAACAAAGTTCTGAGGTCGACCTTGTAAAGATAAGGATTCAGGTCTGTCTGCTGTTTACCTTTGCTCCTGTGCGCACTGCCCTTCTCTCCACATTGATGTGTTTGTTTGTTTGTCTATCTAATCGTTTGGGTTTTTATTTCTAATGAGGTCGACCAGTTGTCTATTTATTATTTTTTTACTACGCATCAAGCTGCGCTGCTTGTCTTTGCTCCTGTGTGCTCGCGCACTCTCGGCTTTTCCACTTATTTTTATTTTTGATTTATTTGGCAATTAAAAAAAAATACGCATCGTGCTTTGCTGTTTGTGTTTGCTTTAGTGCATTCGCGCGCTCTCGCTTTCTCCACTTTACAATTTTTTTGTTATTATTTATCTATTCCTGAGAGTTTATCTTATTTTTTATTTGTTTATTTAAATGAAGTCGACCAGTTGCCTGCTCTACCTTCCATTATCCGTCACCGAGACAAACTGAACAAAGTTCTGAGGTCGACCTTGTAAAGATAAGGATTCAGGTCTGTCTGCTGTTTACCTTTGCTCCTGCGCGCACTGCCCTTCTCTCCACATTTATGTGTTTGTTTGTTTGTCTATCTAATCTTTTGGGTTTTTATTTCTAATGAGGTCGACCAGTTGTGTATTTATTATTTTTTTTACTACGCATCAAGCTGCGCTGCTTGTCTTTGCTCCTGTGTGCTCGCGCACTCTCGCCTTTTCCACTTATTTTTATTTTTGATTTGTTTTGGATTTATTTTGTCAATTTTAAAAAAAATACGCATCGTGCTGTGCTGTTTGTGTTTGCTTGAGTGCATTCGCGCGCTCTCGCTTTCTCCACTTTACAATTTTTTTGTTATTATTTATCTATTCCTGAGAGTTTATCTTATTTTTTATTTGTTTATTTAAATGAAGTCGACCAGTTGCCTGCTCTTCCTTCCATTATCCGTCACCGAGACAAACAGAACAAAGTTCTGAGGTCGACATTGTAAAGATAAGGATTCAGGTCTGTCTGCTGTTTACCTTTGCTCCTGCGCGCACTGCCCTTCTCTCCACATTTATGTCTTTGTTTGTTTGTCTATCTAATCTTTTGGGTTTTTATTTCTAATGAGGTCGACCAGTTGTCTATTTATTATTTTTTTTACTACGCATCAAGCTGCAGTGCTTGTCTTTGCTCCTGTGTGCTCGCGCACTCTCGCCTTTTCCACTTATTTTTATTTTTGATTTATTTTTGATTTATTTTGTCAATTTAAAAAAAACACGCATCGTGCTGTGCTGTTTGTGTTTGCTTGAGTGCATTCGCGTGCTCTCGCTTTCTCCACTTTACAATTTTTTTGTTATTATTTATCTATTCCTGAGAGTTTATCTTATTTTTTATTTGTTTATTTAAATGAAGTCGACCAGTTGCCTGCCCTTCCTTTCATTATCCGTCACCGAGACAAACTGAACAAAGTTCTGAGGTCGACCTTTTAAAGATAAGGATTCAGGTCTGTCTGCTGTTTACCTTTGCTCCTGCGCGCACTGCCCTTCTCTCCACATTTATGTGTTTTTTTGTTTGTCTATCTAATCTTTTGGGTTTTTATTTCTAATGAGGTCGACCAGTTGTCTATTTATTATTTTTTTTACTATGCATCAAGCTGCGCTGCTTGTCTTTGCTCCTGTGTGCTCGCGCACTCTCGCCTTTTCCACTTATTTTTATTTTTGATTTATTTTGTCAATTTCAAAAAAAAATACGCATCGTGCTGTGCTGTTTGTGTTTGCTTGAGTGCATTCGCGCGTTCTCGCTTTCTCCACTTTACAATTTTTTTGTTATTATTTATCTATTCCTGAGAGTTTATCTTATATTTTATTTGTTTATTTAAATGAAGTCGACCAGTTGCCTGCCCTTCCTTCCATTATCCGTCACCGAGACAAACGGAACAAAGTTCTGAGGTCGACCTTGTAAAGATAAGGATTCAGGTCTGTCTGCTGTTTACCTTTGCTCCTGCGCGCACTGCCGTTCTCTCCACATTTATGTGTTTGTTTGTTTGTCTATCTAATCTTTTGGGTTTTTATTTCTAATGAGGTCGACCAGTTGTCTATTTATTATTTTTTTTACTACGCATCAAGCTGCGCTGCTTGTCTTTGCTCCTGTGTGCTCGCGCACTCTCGCCTTTTCCACTTATTTTTATTTTTGATTTATTTTTGATTTATTTTGTCAATTTAAAAAAAATACGCATCGTGCTGTGCTGTTTGTGTTTGCTTGAGTGCATTCGCGCGCTCTCGCTTTCTCCACTTTACAATTTTTTTGTTATTATTTATCTATTCTTGAGAGTTTATCTTATATTTTATTTGTTTATTTAAATGAAGTCCACCAGTTGCCTGCCCTTCCTTCCATTATCCGTCACCGAGACAAACTGAACAAAGTTCTGAGGTCGACCTTGTAAAGATAAGGATTCAGGTCTGTCTGCTGTTTACCTTTGCTACTGTGCACACTGCCCTTCTCTCCACATTGATGTGTTTGTTTGTTTGTCTATCTAATCGTTTGGGTTTTTATTTCTAATGAGGTCGACCAGTTGTCTATTTATTATTTTTTTACTACGCATCAAGCTGCGCTGCTTGTCTTTGCTCCTGTGTGCTCGCGCACTCTCGGCTTTTCCACTTATTTTTATTTTTGATTTATTTGGCAATTTAAAAAAAATACGCATCGTGCTTTGCTGTTTGTGTTAGCTATAGTGCATTCGCGCGCTCTCGCTTTCTCCACTTTACAATTTTTTTGTTATTATTTATCTATTCCTGAGAGTTTATCTTATTTTTTATTTGTTTATTTAAATGAAGTCGACCAGTTGCCTGCTCTACCTTCCATTATCCGTCACCGAGACAAACTGAACAAAGTTCTGAGGCCGACCTTGTAAAGATAAGGATTCAGGTCTGTCTGCTGTTTACCTTTGCTCCTGCGCGCACTGCCCTTCTCTCCACATTTATGTGTTTGTTTGTTTGTCTATCTAATCTTTTGGGTTTTTATTTCTAATGAGGTCGACCAGTTGTGTATTTATTATTTTTTTTACTACGCATCAAGCTGTGCTGCTTGTCTTTGCTCCTGTGTGCTCGCGCACTCTCGCCTTTTCCACTTATTTTATTTTTGATTTGTTTTGGATTTATTTTGTCAATTTTAAAAAAAATACGCATCGTGCTGTGCTGTTTGTGTTTGCTTGAGTGCATTCGCGCGCTCTCGCTTTCTCCACTTTACAATTTTTTTGTTATTATTTATCTATTCCTGAGAGTTTATCTTATTTTTATTTGTTTATTTAAATGAAGTCGACCAGTTGCCTGCTCTTCCTACCATTATCCGTCACCGAGACAAACAGAACAAAGTTCTGAGGTCGACATTGTAAATATAAGGATTCAGGTCTGTCTGCTGTTTACCTTTGCTCCTGCGCGCACTGCCCTTCTCTCCACATTTATGTCTTTGTTTGTTTGTCTATCTAATCTTTTGGGTTTTTATTTCTAATGAGGTCGACCAGTTGTCTATGTATTATTTTTTTTACTACGCATCAAGCTGCAGTGCTTGTCTTTGCTCCTGTGTGCTCGCGCACTCTCGCCCTTTTCCACTTATTTTTATTTTTGATTTATTTTGTCAATTTCAAAAAAAATACGCATCGTGCTGTGCTGTTTGTGTTTGCTTGAGTGCATTCGCGCGCTCTCGCTTTCTCCACTTTACAATTTTTTGTTATTATTTATCTATTCCTGAGAGTTTATCTTATATTTTATTTGTTTATTTAAATGAAGTCGACCAGTTGCCTGCCCTTCCTTCCATTATCCGTCACCGAGACAAACGGAACAAAGTTCTGAGGTCGACCTTGTAAAGATAAGGATTCAGGTCTGTCTGCTGTTTACCTTTGCTCCTGCGCGCACTGCCCTTCTCTCCACATTTATGTGTTTGTTTGTTTGTCTATCTAATCTTTTGGGTTTTTATTTCTAATGAGGTCGACCAGTTGTCTATTTATTATTTTTTTACTACGCATCAAGCTGCGCTGCTTGTCTTTGCTCCTGTGTGCTCGCGCACTCTCGCCTTTTCCACTTATTTTATTTTTGATTTATTTTTGATTTATTTTGTCAATTTTAAAAAAAAATACGCATTGTGCTGTGCTGTTTGTGTTTGCTTGAGTGCATTCGCGCGCTCTCGCTTTCTCCACTTTACCATTTTTTGTTATTATTTATCTATTCCTGAGAGTTTATCTTATTTTTTTTTGTTTATTTAAATGAAGTCGACCAGTTGCCTGCCCTTCCTTCCATTATCCGTCACCGAGACAAACGGAACAAACTTCTGAGGTCGACTTGTAAAGATAAGGATTCAGGTCTGTCTGCTGTTTACCTTTGCTCCTGCGCGCACTGCCCTTCTCTCCACATTTCTGTGTTTGTTTGTTTGTCTATCTAATCTTTTGGGTTTATATTTCTAATGAGGTCGACCAGTTGTCTATTTATTATTTTTTTTTACTACGCATCAAGCTGCACTGCTTGTCTTTGCTCCTGTGTGCTCGCGCACTCTCGCCTTTTCCACTTATTTTTATTTTTGATTTATTTTTGATTTATTTTGTCAATTTAAAAAAAAAATACGCATCGTGCTGTGCTGTTTGTGTTTGCTTGAGTGCATTCGTGCGCTCTCGCTTTCTCCACTTTACAATTTTTTTGTTATTATTTATCTATTCCTGAGAGTTTATCTTATTTTGTATTTGTTTATTTAAATGAAGTCGACCAGTTGCCAGCCCTTCCTTCCATTATCCGTCACCGAGACAAACTGAACAAAGTTCTGAGGTCGACCTTGTAAAGATAAGGATTCAGGTCTGTCTGCTGTTTTCCTTTGCTCCTGCGCGCACTGCCCTTCTCTCCACATTTATGTGTTTGTTTGTTTGTCTATCTAATCTTTTGGGTTTTTATTTCTAATGAGGTCGACCAGTTGTCTATTTGTTATTTTTTTTACTACGCATCAAGCTGCGCTGCTTGTCTTTGCTCCTGTGTGCTCGCGCAATCTCGCCTTTTCCACTTATTTTTATTTTTGATTTATTTTGTCAATTTAAAAAAATACGCATCGTGCTGTGCTGTTTGTGTTTGCTTGAGTGCATTCGCGCGCTCTCGCTTTCTCCACTTTACAATTTTTTTTGTTATTATTTATCTATTCCTGAGAGTTTATCTTATTTTTTATTTGTTTATTTAAATGAAGTCGACCAGTTGCCTGCCCTTCCTTCCATTATCCGTCACCGAGACAAACTGAACAAAGTTCTGAGGTCGACCTTGTAAAGATAAGGATTCAGGTCTTTCTGCTGTTTACCTTTGCTCCTGCGCGCACTGCCCTTCTCTCCACATTTATGTGTTTGTTTGTGTGTCTATCTAATCTTTTGGGTTTTATTTCTAATGAGGTCGACCAGTTGTCTATTTATTATTTTTTTTACTACGCATCAAGCTGCGCTGCTTGTCTTTGCTCCTGTGTGCTCGCGCACTCTCGCCTTTTCCACTTATTTTTATTTTTGATTTATATTTGATTTATTTTGTCAATTTAAAAAAATACGCATCGTGCTGTGCTGTTTGTGTTTGCTTGAGTGCATTCACGCGCTCTCGCTTTCTCCACTTTACAATTTTTTTGTTATTATGTATCTATTCCTGAGAGTTTATCATAATTTTTATTTGTGTATTTAAATGAAGTCGACCAGTTGCCTGCCCTTCCTTCCATTATCCGTCACCGAGACAAACTGAACAAAGTTCTGAGGTCGACCTTGTAAAGATGAGGATTCAGGTCTGTCTGCTGTTTACCTTTGCTCCTGCGCGCACTGCCCTTCTCTCCACATTTATGTGTTTGTTTGTTTGTCTATCTAATCTTTTGGGTTTTTATTTCTAATGAGGTCGACCAGTTGTCTATTTATTATTTTTTTTACGACGCATCAAGCTGCGCTGCTTGTCTTTGCTCCTGTGTGCTCGCGCACTCTCGACTTTTCCACTTATTTTTATTTTTAATTTATTTTTGATTTATTTAGTCATTTAAAAAAAAAATACGCATCGTGCTGTGCTGTTTGTGTTTGCTTGAGTGCATTCGCGCGCTCTCGCTTTCTCCACTTTACAATTTTTTTGTTATTATTTATCTATTCCTGAGAGTTTATCTTATTTTTTATTTGTTTATTTAAATGAAGTCGACCAGTTGCCTGCCCTTCCTTCCATTATCCGTCACCGAGACAAACTGAACAAAGTTCTGAGGTCGACCTTGTAAAGATAAAGATTCAGGTCTGTCTGCTGTTTACCTTTGCTCCTGCGCGCACTGCCCTTCTCTCCCACATTTATGTGTTGTTTGTTTGTCTATCTAATCTTTTGGGTTTTTATTTCTAATGAGGTCGACCAGTTGTCTATTTATTATTTTTTTTACTACGCATCAAGCTGCGCTGCTTGTCTTTGCTCCTGTGTGCTCGCGCACTCTCGCCTTTTCCACTTATTTTATTTTTAATTTATTTTTGATTTATTTTGTCAATTTAAAAAAAAAAATACACATCGTGCTGTGCTGTTTGTGTTTGCTTGAGTGCATTCGCGCGCTCTCGCTTTCTCCACTTTACAATTTTTTTGTTATTATGTATCTATTCCTGAGAGTTTATCTTATTTTTTATTTGATATTTAAATGAAGTCGACCAGTTGCCTGCCCTTCCTTCCATTATCCGTCACCGAGACAAACTGAACAAAGTTCTGAGGTCGACCTTGTAAAGAAAAGGATTCAGGTCTGTCTGCTGTTTACCTTTGCTCCTGCGCGCACTGCCCTTCTCTCCTCATTTATGTGTTTGTTTGTTTGTCTGTCTAATCTTTTGGGTTTTTATTTCTAATGAGGTCGACCAGTTGTCTATTTATTATTTTTTTACTACGCATCAAGCTGCGCTGCTTGTCTTTCTTCCTGTGTGCTCGCGCACTCTCGCCTTTTCCACTTATTTTTATTTTTGATTTATTTTTTATTTATTTTGTCAATTTAAAAAAATACGCATCGTGCTGTGCTGTTTGTGTTTGCTTGAGTGCATTCGCGCGCTCTCGCTTTCTCCACTTTACAATTTTTTTGTTATTATTTATCTATTCCTGAGAGTTTATCTTATTTTTTATTTGTTTATTTAAATGAAGTCGACAGTTGCCTGCCCTTCCTTCCATTATCCGTCACCGAGACAAATTGAACAAAGTTCTGAGGTCGACCTTGTAAAGATAAGGATTCAGGTCTGTCTGCTGTTTACCTTTGCTCCTGCCCCCACTGCCCTTCTCTCCACATTTATGTGTTTGTTTGTTTGTCTATCTAATCTTTTGGGTTTTTATTCTAATGAGGTCGACCAGTTGTCTATTTATTATTTTTTTTAATACGCATCAAGCTGCGCTGCTTGTCTTTGCTCCTGTGTGCTCGCGCACTCTCGCCTTTTCCACTTATTTTTATTTTGATTTATTTTTGATTTATTTTGTCAATTTAAAAAAAAAATACGCATCGTGCTGTGCTGTTTGTGTTTGCTTGAGAGCATTCGCGCGCTCTCGCTTTCTCCACTTTACAATTTTTTTGTTATTATTTATCTGTTCCTGAGAGTTTATCTTATTTTTTATTTGTTTATTTAAATGAAGTCGACCAGTTGCCTGCCCTTCCTTCCATTATCCGTCACCGAGACAAACTGAACAAAGTTCTGAGGTCGACCTTGTAAAGATAGGATTCAGGTCTTTCTGCTGTTTACCTTTGCTCCTGCGCGCACTGCCCTTCTCTCCACATTTATGCGTTTGTTTGTTTGTCTATCTAATCTTTTGGTTTTTATTTCTAATGAGGTCGACCAGTTGTCTATTTATTATTTTTTTTACTACGCATCAAGCTGCGCTGCTTGGTCTTTGCTCCTGTGTGCTCGCGCACCTCTCGCCTTTTCCACTTATTTTTATTTTTGATTTATATTTGATTTATTTTGTCAATTTAAAAAAAATACGCATCGTGCTGTGCTGTTTGTGTTTGCTTGAGTGCATTCACGCGCTCTCCGCTTTCTCCACTTTACAATTTTTTTGTTATTATGTATCTATTCCTGAGAGTTTATCATAATTTTTATTTGTGTATTTAAATGAAGTCGACCAGTTGCCTGCCCTTCCTTCCATTATCCGTCACCGAGACAAACTGAACAAAGTTCTGAGGTCGACCTTGTAAAGATGAGGATTCAGGTCTGTCTGCTGTTTACCTTTGCTCCTGCGCGCACTGCCCTTCTCTCCACATTTATGTGTTTGTTTGTTTGTCTATCTAATCTTTTGGGTTTTTATTTCTAATGAGGTCGACCAGTTGTCTATTTATTATTTTTTTTACGACGCATCAAGCTGCGCTGCTTGTCTTTCTTCCTGTGTGCTCGCGCACTCTCGACTTTTCCACTTATTTTTATTTTTAATTTATTTTTGATTTATTTAGTCAATTTAAAAAAAAAATACGCATCTTGCTGTGCTGTTTGTGTTTGCTTGAGTGCATTCGCGCGCTCCTCGCTTTCTCCACTTTACAATTTTTTTGTTATTATTTATCTATTCCTGAGAGTTTATCTTATTTTTTATTTGTTTATTTAAATGAAGTCGACCAGTTGCCTGCCCTTCCTTCCATTATCCGTCACCGAGACAAACTGAACAAAGTTCTGAGGTCGACCTTGTAAAGATAAGGATTCAGGTCTGTCTGCAGTTTACCTTTGCTCCTGCGCACACTGCCCTTCTCTCCACATTTATGTGTTTGTTTGTTTGTCTATCTAATCTTTTGGGTTTTTATTTCTAATGAGGTCGACCAGTTGTCTATTTATTACTTTTTTTACTACGCATCAAGCTGCGCTGCTTGTCTTTGCTCCTGTGTGCTCGCGCAGTCTCGCCTTTTCAACTTATTTTTATTTTTGATTTTTTTGATTTATTTTGTCAATTTAAAAAAAAAATACGCATCGTGCTGTGCTGTTTGTGTTTGCTTGAGTGCATTCGCGCTCTCTCGCTTTCTCCACTTTACAATTTTTTTGTTATTATTTATCTATTCCTGAGAGTTTATCTTATTTTTTATTTGTTTATTTAAATGAAGTCGACCAGTTGCCTGCCCTTCCTCCCATTATCCGTCACCGAGACAAACTGAACAAAGTTCTGAGGTCGACCTTCTAAAGATAAGGATTCAGGTCTGTCTGCTGTTTACCTTTGCTCCTGCGCGCACTGCCCTTCTCTCCTATGTATGTGTTTGTTTGTTTGTCTATCTAATCTTTTGGGTTTTTATTTCTAATGAGGTCGACCAGTTGTCTATTTATTATTTTTTTTACTACGCATCAAGCTGCGCTGCTTGTCTTCGCTCCTGTGTGCTCGTGCACTCTCGCCTTTTCCACTTATTTTTATTTTTAATTTATTTTTGATTTATTTTGTCAATTTAAAAAAATACACATCGTGCTGTGCTGTTTGTGTTTGCTTGAGTGCATTCGCGCGCTCTCGCTTTCTCCACTTTACAATTTTTTTGTTATTATTTATCTATTCCTGAGAGTTTATCTTAATTTTATATGTTTATTTAAATGAAGTCGACCAGTTGCCTGCCCTTCCTTCCATTATCCGTCACCGAGACAAACTGAACAAAGTTCTGAGGTCGACCTTGTAAAGATAAGGATTCAGGTCTGTCTGCTGTTTACCATGCTCCTGCGCGCACTGCCCTTCTCTCCTCATTTATGTGTTTGTTTGTTTGTCTATCTAATCTTTTGGGTTTTTATTTCTAATGAGGTCGACCAGTTGTCTATTTATTATTTTTTTTACTACGCATCAAGCTGCGCTGCTTGTCTTTCTTCCTGTGTGCTCGCGCACTCTCGCCTTTTCCACTTATTTTTATTTTTGATTTATTTTTTATTTATTTTGTCAATTTAAAAAAATACGCATCGTGCTGTGCTGTTTGTGTTTGCTTGAGTGCATTCCGCGCGCTCTCGCTTTCTCCACTTTACAATTTTTTTGTTATTATTTATCTATTCCTGAGAGTTTATCTTATTTTTTATTTGTTTATTTAAATGAAGTCGACCAGTTGCCTGCCTTCCTTCCATTATCCGTCACCGAGACAAACTGAACAAAGTTCTGAGGTCGACCTTGTAAAGATAAGGATTCAGGTCTGTCTGCTGTTTACCTTTGCTCCTGCCCGCACTGCCCTTCTCTCCACATTTATGTGTTTGTTTGTTTGTCTATCTAATCTTTTGGGTTTTTAATTCTAATGAGGTCGACCAGTTGTCTATTTATTATTTTTTTTACTACGCATCAAGCTGCGCTGCTTGTCTTTGCTCCTGTGTGCTCGCGCACTCTCGCCTTTTCCACTTATTTTTATTTTTGATTTATTTTTGATTTATTTTGTCAATTTAAAAAAAATACGCATCGTGCTGTGCTGTTTGTGTTTGCTTGAGAGCATTCGCGCGCTCTCGCTTTCTCCACTTTACAATTTTTTTGTTATTATTTATCTATTCCTGAGAGTTTATCTTATATTTTATTTGTTTATTTAAATGAAGTCGACCAGTTGCCTGCCCTTCCTTCCATTATCCGTCACCGAGACAAACTGAACAAAGTTCTGAGGTCGACCTTGTAAAGATAAGGATTCAGGTCTGTCTGCTGTTTACCTTTGCTCCTGCGCGCACTGCCCTTCTCTCCACATTTATGTGTTTGTTTGTTTGTCTATCTAATCTTTTGGGTTTTTATTTCTAATGAGGTCGACCAGTTGTCTATTTATTATTTTTTTTACTACGCATCAAGCTGCGCTGCTTGTCTTTGCTCCTGTGTGCTCGCGCATTCTCGCCTTTTCCACTTATTTTTATTTTTGATTTATATTTGATTTATTTTGTCAATTTAAAACAAAATACGCATCGTGCTGTGCTGTTTGTGTTTGCTTGAGTGCATTCGCGCGCTCTCGCTTTCTCCACTTTACAATTTTTTGTTATTATGTATCTATTCCTGAGAGTTTATCATAATTTTTATTTGTGTATTTAAATGAAGTCGACCAGTTGCCTGCCCTTCCTTCCATTATCCGTCACCGAGGACAAACTGAACAAAGTTCTGAGGTCGACCTTGTAAAGATTAGGATTCAGGTCTGTCTGCTGTTTACCTTTGCTCCTGCGCGCACTGCCCTTCTCTCCACATTTATGTGTTTGTTTGTTTGTCTATCTAATCTTTTGGGTTTTTATTTCTAATGAGGTCGACCAGTTGTCTATTTATTATTTTTTTTACGACGCATCAAGCTGCGCTGCTTGTCTTTGCTCCTGTGTGCTCGCGCACCTCTCGACTTTTCCACTTATTTTTATTTTTAATTTTTTTTGATTTATTTTGTCAATTTAAAAAAAAAATACGCATCGTGCTGTGCTGTTTGTGTTTGCTTGAGTGCATTCGCGCGCTCTCGCTTTCCTCCACTTTACAATTTTTTTGTTATTATTTATCTATTCCTGAGAGTTTATCTTATTTTTTATTTGTTTATTTAAATGAAGTCGACCAGTTCCCTGCTCTTCCTTCCATTATCCGTCACCGAGACAAACAGAACAAAGTTCTGAGGTCGACATTGTAAAGATAAGGATTCAGGTCTGTCTGCTGTTTACCTTTGCTCCTGCGCGCACTGCCCTTCTCTCCACATTTATGTCTTTGTTTGTTTGTCTATCTAATCTTTTGGGTTTTTTATTTCTAATGAGGTCGACCAGTTGTCTATTTATTATTTTTTTTACTACGCATCAAGCTGCAGTGCTTGTGTTTGCTCCTGTGTGCTCGCGCACTCTCGCCTTTTCCACTTATTTTTATTTTTGATTTATTTTTGATTTATTTTGTCAATTTAAAAAAAATACGCATCGTGCTGTGCTGTTTGTGTTTGCTTGAGTGCATTCGCGTGCTCTCGCTTTCTCCACTTTACAATTTTTTTGTTATTATTTATCTATTCCTGAGAGTTTATCTTATTTTTTATTTGTTTATTTAAATGAAGTCGACTAGTTGCCTGCCCTTCCTTTCATTATCCGTCACCGAGACAAACTGAACAAAGTTCTGAGGTCGACCTTGTAAAGATAAGGATTCAGGTCTGTCTGCTGTTTACCTTTGCTCCTGCGCGCACTGCCCTTCTCTCCACATTTATGTGTTTTTTTTGTTTGTCTATCTAATCTTTTGGGTTTTTATTTTAATGAGGTCGACCAGTTGTCTATTTATTATTTTTTTTACTACGCATCAAGCTGCGCTGCTTGTCTTTCTCCTGTGTGCTCGCGCACTCTCGCCTTTTCCACTTATTTTTATTTTTGATTTATTTTGTCATTTCAAAAAAAAAATACGCATCGTGCTGTGCTGTTTGTGTTTGCTTGAGTGCATTCGCGCGCTCTCGCTTTCTCCACTTTACAATTTTTTGTTATTATTTATCTATTCCTGAGAGTTTATCTTATATTTTATTTGTTTATTTAAATGAAGTCGACCAGTTGCCTGCCCTTCCTTCCATTATCCGTCACCGAGACAAACGGAACAAAGTTCTGAGGTCGACCTTGTAAAGATAAGGATTCAGGTCCTGTCTGCTGTTTACCTTTGCTCCTGCGCGCACTGCCCTTCTCTCCACATTTATGTGTTTGTTTGTTTGTCTATCTAATCTTTTGGTTTTATTTCTATGAGGTCGACCAGTTGTCTATTTATTATTTTTTTTACTACGCATCAAGCTGCGCTGCTTGTCTTTGCTCCTGTGTGCTCGCGCACTCTCGCCTTTTCCACTTATTTTTATTTTTGATTTATTTTTGATTTATTTTGTCAATTTAAAAAAAATACGCATTGTGCTGTGCTGTTTGTGTTTGCTTGAGTGCATTCGCGCGCTCTCGCTTTCTCCACTTTACAAGTTTTTTGTTATTATTTATCTATTCCTGAGAGTTTATCTTATTTTTTATTTGTTTATTTAAATGAAGTCGACCAGTTGCCTGCCCTTCCTTCCATTATCCGTCACCGAGACAAACTGAACAAAGTTCTGAGGTCGACCTTGTAAAGATAAGGATTCAGTCTGTCTGCTGTTTACCTTTGCTCCTGCGCGCACTGCCCTTCTCTCCACATTTATGTGTTTGTTTGTTTGTCTATCTAATCTTTTGGGTTTTTATTTCTAATGAGGTCGACCAGTTGTCTATTTATTATTTTTTTTACTACGCATCAAGCTGCGCTGCTTGTCTTTGCTCCTGTGTGCTCGCGCACTCTCGCCTTTCCACTTATTTTTATTTTTGATTTATTTTGTCAATTTAAAAAAAAAATACGCATCGTGCTGTGCTGTTTGTGTTTGCTTGAGTGGATTCGCGCGCTCTCGCTTTCTCCACTTTACAATTTTTTTGTTATTATTTATCTATTCCTGAGTGTTTATCTTATTTTTATTTGTTTATTTAAATGAAGTCGACCAGTTGCCTGCCCTTCCTTCCATTATCCGTCACCGAGACAAACGGAACAAAGTTCTGAGGTCGACCTTGTAAAGATAAGGATTCAGGTCTGTCTGCTGTTTACCTTTGCTCCTGCGCGCACTGCCCTTCTCTCCACATTTATGTGTTTGTTTGTTTGTCTATCTAATCTTTTGGGTTTTTATTTCTAATGAGGTCGACCAGTTGTCTATTTATTATTTTTTTTACTACGCATCAAGCTGCGCTGCTTGTCTTTGCTCCTGTGTGCTCGCGCACTCTCGCCTTTTCCACTTATTTTTATTTTTGATTTATTTTTGATTTATTTTGTCAATTTAAAAAAAAATACGCATCGTGCTGTGCTGTTTGTGTTTGCTTGAGTGCATTCGCGCGCTCTCGCTTTCTCCACTTTACAATTTTTTTGTTATTATTTATCTATTCCTGAGAGTTTATCTTATTTTTATTTGTTTATTTAAATGAAGTCGACCAGTTGCCTGCCCTTCCTTCCATTATCCGTCACCGAGACAAACTGAACAAAGTTCTGAGGTCGACCTTGTAAAGATAAGGATTCAGGTCTGTCTGCTGTTTACCTTTGCTCCTGCGCGCACTGCCCTTCTCTCCACATTTATGTGTTTGTTTGTTTGTCTATCTAATCTTTTGGGTTTTTATTTATAATGAGGTCGACCAGTTGTGTATTTATTATTTTTTTTACTACGCATCAAGCTGCGCTGCTTGTCCTTGCTCCTGTGTGCTCACGCACTCTCGCCTTTTCCACTTATTTTTATTTTTGATTTATTTTGTCAATTTAAAAAAAAATTACGCATCGTGCTGTGCTGTTTGTGTTTGCTTGAGTGCATTCACGCGCTCTCGCTTTATCCACTTTACAATTTTTTTTGTAATTATTTATCTATTCCTGAGAGTTTATCTTATTTTTTATTTGTTTATTTAAATGAAGTCGACCAGTTGCCTGCCCTTCCTTCCATTATCCGTCACCGAGACAAACTGAACAAAGTTCTGAGGTCGACCTTGTAAAGATAAAGATTCAGGTCTGTCTGCTGTTTACCTTTGCTCCTGCGCGCACTGCCCTTCTCTCCACATTTATGTGTTTGTTTGTTTGTCTATCTAATCTTTTGGGTTTTTATTTCTAATGAGGTCGACCAGTTGTCTATTTATTATTTTTTTTACTACGCATCAAGCTGCGCTGCTTGTCTTTGCTCCTGTGTGCTCGCGCACTCTCGCCTTTTCCACTTATTTTTAGTTTTGATTTATTTTTGATTTATTTTTTCAATTTTAAAAAAAAATAAGCATCGTGCTGTGCTGTTTGTGTTTGCTTGAGTGCATTCGCGCGCTCTCGCTTTCTCCACTTTACAATTTTTTTGTTATTATTTATCTATTCCTGAGAGTTATCTTATTTTTTATTTGTTTATTTAAATGAAGTTGACCAGTTGCCTGCCCTTCCTTCCATTATCCGTCACCGAGACAAACTGAACAAAGTTCTGAGGTCGACCTTGTAAAGATAAGGATTCAGGTCTGTCTGCTGTTTACCTTTGCTCCTGCGCG
>NW_025958170.1:0-49246 GCF_023159225.1 Perognathus longimembris pacificus | reverse complement strand
GAGCTTTATCTCTCTCCGCTCACCACAAATCAGATTCTTCTGAGGAGTTCCCAGTACAATATCCTTTCACCTGTGTAATTACCTTACTAAGCTCCAGCTGTTTTTATTCTCAGAAGGTTTACTCCTGATATACAGCTGCCTACCCCCTTCATAAGTGCTGGTCGTAAATGAGCTTTTTTTCTCTGTTGCCCTCACCACAATACATATTTTTTGGGGAGTTACCAGTACAGTAACCATACCAGGAAGTATTAATTTATTAAGATACTGCTTTTCTTAATCTCAGTGGAGATATTTACTGATAAACAGCTACCTACGCAGCATGTTCATGTCGTTCCTAAATGAGCTTTTATCTCTCTCCCCTCACCACAAATCAGATTCTTCTGAGGAGTTCCCAGTACATTATCCTTTCCGCTGTGTAATTACCTTAACAAGCTCCAGCTGTTTTTATTCTCAGAAGGTTTACTCACTGATATACAGCTGCCTAACCCCTTCGTAAGTGCAGGTCCTAAATGAGCTTTTTTCTCTGTTCCCTCACCACAATCCAGATTCTTTTGGGGAAGTTACCAGTACAGTAACCATACCAGGAAGTACTTAATTTATTAAGCTACTGCTTTTCTTAATCTCAGGTGTAGATATTTACTGATAACAGCTACCTACGCAGCATGTTCATGTCGTTCCTAAATGAGCTGTTTATCTCTCTCCCCTCACCACAAATCAGATTCTTCTGAGGAGTTCCCAGTACATTATCCTTCCCCTGTGTAATTACCTTAACAACCTCCAGCTGTTTTTATTCTCAGAAGGTTTACTCCCTGATATACAGCTGCCTACCCCCTTCGTAAGTGCAGGTCCTAAATGAGCTTTTTTCTCTGTTCCTCACCACAATCCTGATTCTTTTGGGGAGTTACCAGCACAGTAACCATACCAGGAAGTACTTAACTTATTAAGATATTGCTTTTCTTAATCTCAGTGGAGATATTTACTGATAACAGCTACCTACGCAGCATGTTCATGTCGTTCCTAAATGAAGCTTTTATCTCTCTCCCCTCACCACAATCAGATTCTTCTGAGGAGTTCCCAGTACATTATCCTTTCCCCTGTGTAATTACGTTAACAACCTCCAGCTGTTTTTATTCTCAGAAGGTTTACTCCCTGATATACAGCTGCCTACCCCTTCGTAAGTGCAGGTCCTAAATGAGCTTTTTTCTCTGTTCCCTCACCACAATCCAGATTCTTTTGGGGAGTTACCAGCCAGTAACCATACCAGGAAGTACTTAACTTATTAAGATATTGCTTTTCTTAATCTCAGTGGAGATATTTACTGATAAACAGCTACCTACGCAGCATGTCATGTCGTTCCTAAATGAGCTTTTATCTCTCTCCCCTCACCACAAATCAGATTCTTCTGAGGAGTTCCCAGTACATTATCCTTTCCGCTGTGTAATTACCTTAACAAGCTCCAGCTGTTTTTATTCTCAGAAGGTTTACTCCTGATATACAGCTGCCTACCCCTTCGTAAGTTCAGGTCCTAAATGAGCTTTTTTCTCTGTTCCCTCACCACAATCCATATTCTTTTGGGAGTTACCAGTACAGTAACCATACCAGGAAGTACTTAATTTATTAAGCTACTGCTTTTCTTATCTCAGGGGAGATTTTTACTGATAAACAGCTACCTACGCAGCATGTTCATGTCGTTCCTAAATGTGCTTTTATCTCTCTCCCTCATCACAAATCAGATTCTTCTGAGGAGTTCCCAGTACATTATCCCTTTCCCCTGTGTAATTACCTTAACAAGCTCCGCTGTTTTTATTCTCAGAAGGTTTACTCACTGATATACAGCTGCCTACCCCCTTCGTAAGTGCAGGTCCTAAATGAGCGTTTTTCTCTGTTCCCTCACCACAATCCATATTCTTTTTGGGAGTTACCAGTACAGTAACCATACAGGAAGTATTAATTTATTAAGCTACTGCTTTTCTTAATCTCAGTGGAGATATTTACTGATAAACAGCTACCTACGCAGCATGTTCATGTCGTTCCTAAATGAGTTTTATCTCTCTCCCCTCACCACAAATCAGATTCTTCTGAGGAGTTCCCAGGTACATTATCCTTTCCCCTGTTGTAATTACCTTAACAAGCTCCAGCTGTTTTTATTCTCAGAAGGTTTACTCCCTGATATACAGCTCTACCCCCTTCGTAAGTGCAGGTCCTAAATGAGCTTTTTTCTCTGTTCCCTCACCACAATCCAGATTCTTTTGGGGAGTTACCAGTACAGTAACCATACCAGGAAGTACTTAATTTATTAAGCTACTGCTTTGCTTAATCTCAGTGGAGATATTTACTGATAAACAGCTACCTACGCAGCATGTTCATGTCGTTCCTAAATGAGCGTTTATCTCTCTCCCGTCACACAAATCAGATTCCTCTGAGGAGTTCCCAGTAGATTATCTTTCCCCTGTGTAATTACCTTCACAAGCTCCAGGCTGATTTTATTCTCAGAAGGTTTACTCCCTGATATACAGCTGCCTAACCCCTTTGTAAGTGCAGGTCTTAAATGAGCTTTTTCTCTGTTCCCTCACCAAAATCCAGATTATTTTGGAAAGTTATCAGTACAGTAACCATACCAGGAAGTACTTAATTTGTTAAGCTACTTCTTTTCTTAATCTCAGTGGAGATATTTACTGATAAACAGCTACCTAAGCAGCATGTTCATGTCGTTCCTAAATGAGCTTTTATCTCACTCCCCTCCCACAAATCAGATTCTTCTGAGGAGTTCCCAGTACATTATCCTTTCCCCTGTGTAATTACCTTAACAAGCTCCAGCTGTTTTTATTCCAGAAGGTTACTCCCTGATATACAGCTGCCTACCCCTTCGTAAGTGCAGGTCTTAAATGAGCTTTTTTCTCTGTTCCCTCACCAAAATCCAGATTCTTTTGGGGAGTTATCAGCACAGTAACCATACCAGGAAGTACTTAATATATTAAGCTACTGCTTTTCTTTATCTCAGTGGAGATATTTACTGATAAACAGCTACCTACGCAGCATGTTCATGTCGTTCTAATGAGCTTTTATCTCTCTCCCCTCACTATAAATCAGATTCTTCTGAGGAGTTCCCAGTACATTATCCTTTCCCCTGTGTAGTTACCTTAACAAGCTCCAGCTGTTTTTATTCCCAGAAGGTTTACTCCCTGATATACACCTGCCTACCCCCTTCGTAAGTGCAGGTACTAAATGAGCTTTTTTCTCTGTTCCCTCACCACAATCCAGATTCTTTTGGGGAGTTACCAGTACAGTAACCATACCCGGAAGTATTAATTTATTAAGCTACTGCTTTTCTTAATCTCAGTGGAGATATTTACTGATAAACAGCTACCTACGCAGCATGTTCATGTCGTTCCTAAATGAGCTTTTATCTCTCTCCCCTCACCAAAAATCAGATTCTTCTGAGGAGTTCCCAGTACATTATCCTTTCCCCTGTGTAATTACCTTAACAAGCTCCAGCTGTTTTTATTCTCAGAAGCTTTACTCCCTGATATACAGCTGCCTACCCCCTTCGTAAGTGCAGGTACTAAATGAGCTTTTTTCTCTGTTCCCTCACCACAATCCAGATTCTTTTGGGGAGTTACCAGTACAGTAACCATACCAGGAAGTACTTAATTTATTAAGCTACTGCTTTGCTTAATCTCAGTGGAGATATTTACTGATAAACAGCTACCTACGCAACATGTTCATGTCGCTCCTAAATGAGCGTTTATCTCGCTCCCCTCACCACAAATCAGATTCCTCTGAGGAGTTCCCAGTATATTATCCTTTCCCCTGTGTAATTACCTTAACAAGCTCCAGCTGTTTTTATTCTCAGAAGGTTTACTCGCTGATATACAGCTGCCTACCCACTTTGTAAGTGCAGGTCTTAAATGAGCTTTTTTCTCTGTTCCCTTACGAAAATCCAGATTCTTTTGCGGAGTTATCAGTACAGTAACCATACCAGGAAGTACTTAATTTATTAAGCTACTGCTTTTCTTAATCTCAGTGGAGATATTTACTGATAAACAGCTACCTACGCAGCATGTTCATGTCGTTCCTAAATGAGCTTTTATCTCTCTCCCCTCACCACAAATCAGATTCTTCTGAGGAGTTCCCAGTACATTATCCTTTCCCCTGTGTAATTACCTTAACAAACTCCAGCTGTTTTTATTCCCAGAAGGTTTACTCCCTGATATACAGCTGCCTACCCCGTTCGTAAGTGCAGGTCCTAAATGAGCTTTTTTCTCTGTTCCCTCACCACAATCCATATTCTTTTGGGGAGTTACCAGTACAGTAACCATACCAGGAAGTACTTAATTTTTTACGGTACTGCTTTTCTTAATCTCAGTGGAGATATTTACTGATAAACAGCTACCTACGCAGCATGTTCATGTCTTTCCTAAATGAGCTTTTATCTCTCAAACCTCACCACAAATCAGATTCTTCTGTGGAGTTCCCAGTACATTATCCTTTCCCCTGTGTAATTACCTTAACAAGCTCCAGCTGTTTTTATTCTCAGAAGGTTTACTCCCTGATATACAGCTGCCTACCCCCTTCGTAAGTGCAGGTCCTAAATGAGCTTTTTTCTCTGTTCCCTCACCACAATCCAGATTCTTTTGGGGAGTTACCAGTACAGTAACCATACCAGGAAGTACTTAATTTATTAAGCTACTGCTTTGCTTAATCTCAGTGGAGACATTTACTAATAAACAGCTACCTATGCAGCATGTTCATGTCGTTCCTAAATGAGCGTTTATCTCTCTCCCGTCACCACAAATCAGATTCTTCTGAGGAGTTCCCAGTATATTATCCTTTCCCCTGTGTAATTACCTTAACAAGCTCCAGCTGTTTTTATTCCCAGAAGGTTACTCCCTAATATACAGCTGCCTACAACCTTCGTAAGTGCAGGTCCTAAATGAGCTTTTTACTCTGTTCCCTCACCACAATCCAGATTCTTTTGGGGAGTTACCAATACAGTAACCATACCAGGAAGTACTTAATTCATTAAGCTACTGCTTTTCTTAATCTCAGTGGAGATATTTACTGATAAACAGCTACCTACGCAGCATGTTCATGTCGTTCCTAAATGAGCTTTTATCTCTCTCCGCTCACCACAAATCAGATTCTTCTGAGGAGTTCCCAGTACATTATCCTTTCACATGTGTAATTACCTTACTAAGCTCCAGCTGTTTTTATTCTCAGAAGGTTTACTCCCTGATATACAGCTGCCTACCCCCTTCATAAGTGCTGGTCGTAAATGAGCTTTTTTCTCTGTTCCCTCACCACAATACATATTTTTTTGGGGAGTTACCAGTACAGTAACCATACCAGGAAGTATTAATTTATTAAGGTACTGCTTTTCTTAATCTCAGTGGAGATATTTACTGATAAACAGCTACCTACGCAGCATGTTCATGTCGTTCCTAAATGAGCTTTTATCTCTCTCCCCTCACCACAAATCAGATTCTTCTGAGGAGTTCCCAGTACATAATCCTTTCCCCTGTGTAATTACCTTAACAAGCTCCAGCTGTTTTTATTCCCAGAAGGTTTACTCCCTAATATACAGCTGCCTACAACCTTCGTAAGTGCAGGTCCTAAATGAGCTTTTTACTCTGTTCCCTCACCACAATCCAGATTCTTTTGGGGAGTTACCAATACAGTAACCATACCAGGAAGTACTTAATTCATTAAGCTACTGCTTTTCTTAATCTCAGTGGAGATATTTACTGATAAACAGCTACCTACGCAGCATGTTCATGTCGTTCCTAAATGAGCTTTTATCTCTCTCCGCTCACCACAAATCAGATTCTTCTGAGGAGTTCCCAGTACATTATCCTTTCACATGTGTAATTACCTTACTAAGCTCCAGCTGTTTTTATTCTCAGAAGGTTTACTCCCTGATATACAGCTGCCTACCCCCTTCATAAGTGCTGGTCGTAAATGAGCTTTTTTCTCTGTTCCCTCACCACAATACATATTTTTTTGGGGAGTTACCAGTACAGTAACCATACCAGGAAGTATTAATTTATTAAGGTACTGCTTTTCTTAATCTCAGTGGAGATATTTACTGATAAACAGCTACCTACGCAGCATGTTCATGTCGTTCCTAAATGAGCTTTTATCTCTCTCCCCTCACCACAAATCAGATTCTTCTGAGGAGTTCCCAGTACATTATCCTTTCCGCTGTGTAATTACCTTAACAAGCTCCAGCTGTTTTTTTTCTCAGAAGGTTTACTCACTGATATACAGCTGCCTAACCCCTTCGTAAGTGCAGGTCCTAAATGAGCTTTTTTCTGTGTTCCCTCACCACAATCCAGATTCTTTTGGGGAGTTACCAGTACAGTAACCATACCAGGAAGTACTTAATTTATTAAGCTACTGCTTTTCTTAATCTCAGTGGAGATATTTACTGATAAACAGCTACCTACGCAGCATGTTCATGTCGTTCCTAAATGAGGGTTTATCTCTCTCCCCTCACCACAAATCAGATTCTTCTGAGGAGTTCCCAGTACATTATCCTTTCCCCTGTGTAATTACCTTAACAACCTCCAGCTGTTTTTATTCTCAGAAGGTTTACTCCCTCATATACAGCTGCCTACCCCCTTCGTAAGTGCAGGTCCTAAATGAGCTTTTTTCTCTGTTCCCTCACCACAATCCAGATTCTTTTGGGGAGTTACCAGCACAGTAACCATACCAGGAAGTACTTAACTTATTAAGATATTGCTTTTCTTAATCTCAGTGGAGATATTTACTGATAAACAGCTACCTACGCAGCATGTTCATGTCGTTCCTAAATGAGCTTTTATCTCTCACCCCTCACCACAAATCAGATTCTTCAGAGGAGTTCCCAGTACATTATCCTTTCCCCTGTGTAATTACCTTTATAAGTTCCAGCTGTTTTTATTCTCAGAAGCGATACTCCCTGATATACAACTGCCTACCCCCTTCGTAAGTGCAGGTCCTAAATGAGCTTTTTTCTCTGTTACCTCACCACAATCCAGATTCTTTTCGGGAGTTACCAGTACAGTAACCATACCAGGAAGTACTTAATTTATTAAGCTACTGCTTTTCTTAATCTCAGTGGAGATATTTACAGATAAACAGCTACCTACGCAGCATGTTCATGTCGTTCCTAAATGAGCTTTTATCTCTCTCCCCTCACCACAAAACAGATTCTTCTGAGGAGTTCCCAGTGCATTATCCTTTCCCCTGTGTAATTACCTTAACAAGCTCCAGCTGTTTTTATTCTCAGAAGGTTTACTCCCTGATATACAGCTGCCTACCCCTTTGTAAGTGCAGGTCTTAAATGAGCTTTTTTCTCTGTTCCCTCACCAAAATCCAGATTCTTTTGGGGAGTTATCAGTACAGTAACCACACCAGGAAGTACTTAATTTATTAAGCTACTGCTTTTCTTAATCTCAGTGGAGATATTTACTGATAAACAGCTACCTACGCAGCATGTTCATGTCGTTCCTAAATGAGCTTTTATCTCTCTCCCCTCACCACAAATCAGATTCTTCTGAGGAGTTCCCAGTACATAATCCTTTCCCCTGTGTAATTACCTTAACAAGCTCCAGCTGTTTTTATTCCCAGAAGGTTTACTCCCTAATTTACAGCTGCCTACCCCCTTCGTAAGTGCAGGTCCTAAATGAGCTTTTTACTCTGTTCCCTCACCACAATCCAGATTCTTTTGGGGAGTTACCAATACAGTAACCATACCAGGAAGTACTTAATTCATTAAGCTACTGCTTTTCTTAATCTCAGTGGAGATATTTACTGATAAACAGCTACCTACGCAGCATGTTCATGTCGTTCCTAAATGAGCTTTTATCTCTCTCCCCTCACCACAAATCAGATTCTTCTGAGGAGTTCCCAGTACATTATCCTTTCCCCTGTGTAATTACCTTAACAAGCTCCAGCTGTTTTTATTCTCAGAAGGTTTACTCCCTGATATACAGCAGCCTACCCCCTTCGTAAGTGCAGGTCCTAAATGAGCTTTTTTCTCTGTTCCCTCACCACAATCCAGATTCTTTTGGGGAGTTACCAGTACAGTAACCATACCAGGAAGTACTTAATTTATTAAGCTACTGCTTTTCTTAATCTCAGTGGAGATATTTACTGATAAACAGCTACCTACGCAGCATGTTCATGTCGTTCCTAAATGAGCTTTTATCTCTCTCCGCTCACCACAAATCAGATTCTTCTGAGGAGTTCCCAGTACAATATCCTTTCACCTGTGTAATTACCTTACTAAGCTCCAGCTGTTTTTATTCTCAGAAGGTTTACTCCCTGATATACAGCTGCCTACCCCCTTCATAAGTGCTGGTCGTAAATGAGCTTTTTTCTCTGTTCCCTCACCACAATACATATTTTTTTGGGGAGTTACCAGTACAGTAACCATACCAGGAAGTATTAATTTATTAAGATACTGCTTTTCTTAATCTCAGTGGAGATATTTACTGATAAACAGCTACCTACGCAGCATGTTCATGTCGTTCCTAAATGAGCTTTTATCTCTCTCCCCTCACCACAAATCAGATTCTTCTGAGGAGTTCCCAGTACATTATCCTTTCCGCTGTGTAATTACCTTAACAAGCTCCAGCTGTTTTTATTCTCAGAAGGTTTACTCACAGATATACAGCTGCCTAACCCCTTCGTAAGTGCAGGTCCTAAATGAGCTTTTTTCTCTGTTCCCTCACCACAATCCAGATTCTTTTGGGGAGTTACCAGTACAGTAACCATACCAGGAAGTACTTAATTTATTAAGCTACTGCTTTTCTTAATCTCAGTGTAGATATTTACTGATAAACAGCTACCTACGCAGCATGTTCATGTCGTTCCTAAATGAGCTTTTATCTCTCTCCCCTCACCACAAATCAGATTCTTCTGAGGAGTTCCCAGTACATTATCCTTTCCCCTGTGTAATTACCTTAACAACCTCCAGCTGTTTTTATTCTCAGAAGGTTTACTCCCTGATATACAGCTGCCTACCCCCTTCGTAAGTGCAGGTCCTAAATGAGCTTTTTTCTCTGTTCCCTCACCACAATCCAGATTCTTTTGGGGAGTTACCAGCACAGTAACCATACCAGGAAGTACTTAACTTATTAAGATATTGCTTTTCTTAATCTCAGTGGAGATATTTACTGATAAACAGCTACCTATGCAGCATGTTCATGTCGTTCCTAAATGAGCTTTTATCTCTCTCCCCTCACCACAAATCAGATTCTTCAGAGGAGTTCCCAGTACATTATCCTTTCCCCTGTGTAATTACCTTTATAAGTTCCAGCTGTTTTTATTCTCAGAAGCGATACTCCCTGATATACAACTGCCTACCCCCTTCGTAAGTGCAGGTCCTAAATGAGCTTTTTTCTCTGTTACCTCACCACAATCCAGATTCTTTTCGGGAGTTACCAGTACAGTAACCATACCAGGAAGTACTTAATTTATTAAGCTACTGCTTTTCTTAATCTCAGTGGAGATATTTACTGATAAACAGCTACCTACGCAGCATGTTCATGTCGTTCCTAAATGAGCTTTTATCTCTCTCCCCTCACCACAAAACAGATTCTTCTGAGGAGTTCCCAGTGCATTATCCTTTCCCCTGTGTAATTACCTTAACAAGCTCCAGCTGTTTTTATTCTCAGAAGGTATACTCCCTGATATACAGCTGCCTACCCCCTTCGTAAGTGCAGGTCCTAAATGAGCTTTTTCTCTGTTCCCTCACCACAATCCAGATTCTTTTGGGGAGTTACCAGTACAGTAACCATACCAGGAAGTACTTAATTTATTAATCTACTTCTTTGCTTAATCTCAGTGGAGATATTTACTGATAAACAGCTACGTACGCAGCATGTTCATGTCGTTCCTAAATGAGCTTTTTTCTCTGTTCCCTCACCACAATCCAGATTCTTTTGGGGAGTTACCAGTACAGTATCCATACCAGGAAGTACTTAATTTATTAAGCTACTGCTTTTCTTAATCTCAGTGGAGATATTTACTGATAAACAGCTACGTATGCAGCATGTTCATGTCATTCCTAAATGAGCTTTTATCTCTCTCCCCTCAATACAAATCAGATTCTTCTGAGGAGTTCCCAGTACACTATCCTTTCCCCTGTGTAATTACCTTACCAAGCTCCAGCTGTTTTTATTCTCAGAAGGTTTACTCCCTGATATACAGCTGCCTAACCCCTTCGTAAGTGCAGGTCCTAAATGAGCTTTTTTCTCTGTTCCCTCACCACAATCCAGATTCTTTTGGGGAGTTACCAGTACAGTAACCATACCAGGAAGTACTTAATTTATTAAGCTACCGCTTTGCTTAATCTCAGTGGAGATATTTACTGATAAACAGCTACCTACGCAGCATGTTCATGTCGTTCCTAAATGAGCGTTTATCTCTCTCCCGTCACCACAAATCAGATTCCTCTGAGGAGTTCCCAGTATATTATCCTTTCCCCTGTGTAATTACCTTAACAAGCTCCAGCTGTTTTTATTCTCAGAATGTTTACTCCCTGATATACAGCTGCCTACCCCTTTGTAAGTGCAGGTCTTAAATGAGCTTTTTTCTCTGTTCCCTTACCAAAATCCAGACTCTTTTGGGGAGTTTTCAGTACAGTAACCATACCAGGAAGTACTTAATTTGTTAAGCTACTTCTTTTCTTAATCTCAGCGGAGATATTTACTGATAAACAGCTACCTACGCAGCATGTTCATGTCGTTCCTAAATGAGCTTTTATCTCTCTCCCCTCACCACATATCAGATTCTTCTGAGGAGTTCCCAGTACATTATCCTTTCCCCTGTGTAATTACCTTAACAAGCTCCAGCTGTTTTTATTCCCAGAAGGTTTACTCCCTGATATACCGCTGCCTACCCACTTCGTAACTGCAGGTCCTAAATGAGCTTTTTTCTCTGTTCCCTCACCACAATCCATATTCTTTTGGGGAGTTACCAGTACAGTAACCATACCAGGAAGTACTTAATTTATTACGCTACTGCTTTTCTTAATCTCAGTGGAGATATTTACTGATAAACAGCTACCTACGCAGCATGTTCATGTCGTTCCTAAATGTGCTTTTATCTCTCAAACCTCACCACAAATCAGATTCTTCTGAGGAGTTCCCAGTACATTATCCTTTCCCCTGTGTAATTACCTTAACAAGCTCCAGCTGTTTTTATTCTCAGAAGGTTTACTCCCTGATATACAGCTGCCTACCCCCTTCGTAAGTGCAGGTCCTAAATGAGCTTTTTTCTCTGTTCCCTCACCACAATCCATATTCTTTTGGGGAGTTACCAGTACAGTAACCATACCAGGAAGTACTTAATTTATTACGCTACTGCTTTTCTTAATCTCAGTGGAGATATTTACTGATAAACAGCTACCTACCCAGCATGTTCATGTCGTTCCTAAATGAGGTTTTATCTCTCTCCCCTCACCACAAATCAGATTCTTCTGAGGATTTCCCGGTATATTATCCTTTCCCCTGTGTAATTACCTTAACAAGCTCCAGCTGTTTTTATTCTCAGAAGGTTTACTCCCTGATATACAGCTGCCTACCCCCTTCGTATGTGCAGGTCCTAAATGAGCTTTTTTCTCTGTTCCCTCACCACAATCCAGATTCTTTTGGGGAGTTACCAGTACAGTAACCATACCAGGAAGTACTTAATTTATTAAGCTACTGCTTTGCTTAATCTCAGTGGAGATATTTACTGATAAACAGCTACCTACGCAGCATGTTCATGTCGTTCCTAAATGAGCTTTTTTCTCTCCCCTCACCAAAAATCAGATTCTTCTGAGGAGTTCCCAGTACATTATCCTTTCCCCTGTGTAATTACCTTAACAAGCTCCAGCTGTTTTTATTCTCAGAAGGTTTACTCCCTGATATACAGCTGCCTACCCCCTTCGTAAGTGCAGGTACTAAATGAGCTTTTTTCTCTGTTCCCTCACCACAATCCAGATTCTTTTGGGGAGTTACCAGTACAGTAACCATACCAGGAAGTACTTAATTTATTAAGCTACTGCTTTGCTTAATCTCAGTGGAGATATTTACTGATAAACAGCTACCTACGCAACATGTTCATGTCGCTCCTAAATGAGCGTTTATCTCTCTCCCGTCACCACAAATCAGATTCCTCTGAGGAGTTCCCAGTATATTATCCTTTCCTCTGTGTAATTACCTTAACAAGCTCCAGCTGTTTTTATTCTCAGAAGGTTTACTCGCTGATATACAGCTGCCTACCCCCTTTGTAAGTGCAGGTCTTAAATGAGCTTTTTTCTCTGTTCCCTCACCACAATCCATATTCTTTTGGGGAGATACCAGTAGAGTAACCATACCAGGAAGTACTTAATTTATTACGCTACTGCTTTTCTTAATCTCAGTGGAGATATTTACTGATAAACAGCTACCTACGCAGCATGTTCATGTCTTTCCTAAATGAGCTTTTATCTCTCAAACCTCACCACAAATCAGATTCTTCTGTGGAGTTCCCAGTACATTATCCTTTCCCCTGTGTAATTACCTTAACAAGCTCCAGCTGTTTTTATTCTCAGAAGGTATACTCCCTGATATACAGCTGCCTACCCCCTTCGTAAGTGCAGGTCCTAAATGAGCTTTTTCTCTGTTCCCTCACCACAATCCAGATTCTTTTGGGGAGTTACCAGTACAGTAACCATAGCAGGAAGTACTTAATTTATTAATCTACTGCTTTGCTTAATCTCAGTGGAGATATTTACTGATAAACAGCTACGTACGCAGCATGTTCATGTCGTTCCTAAATGAGCTTTTTTCTCTGTTCCCTCACCACAATCCAGATTCTTTTGGGGAGTTACCAGTACAGTATCCATACCAGGAAGTACTTAATTTATTAAGCTACTGCTTCTCTTAATCTCAGTGGAGATATTTACTGATAAACAGCTACGTATGCAGCATGTTCATGTCATTCCTAAATGAGCTTTTATCTCTCTCCCCTCAATACAAATCAGATTCTTCTGAGGAGTTCCCAGTACACTATCCTTTCCCCTGTGTAATTACCTTACCAAGCTCCAGCTGTTTTTATTCTCAGAAGGTTTACTCCCTGATATACAGCTGCCTAACTCCTTCGTAAGTGCAGGTCCTAAATGAGCTTTTTTCTCTGTTCCCTCACCACAATCCAGATTCTTTTGGGGAGTTACCAGTACAGTAACCATACCAGGAAGTACTTAATTTATTAAGCTACTGCTTTGCTTAATCTCAGTGGAGATATTTACTGATAAACAGCTACCTACGCAGCATGTTCATGTCGTTCCTAAATGAGCGTTTATCTCTCTCCCGTCACCACAAATCAGATTCCTCTGAGGAGTTCCCAGTATATTATCCTTTCCCCTGTGTAATTACCTTAACAAGCTCCAGCTGTTTTTATTCTCAGAATGTTTACTCCCTGATATACAGCTGCCTACCCCTTTGTAAGTGCAGGTCTTAAATGAGCTTTTTTCTCTGTTCTCTTACCAAAATCCAGCCTCTTTTGGGGAGTTTTCAGTACAGTAACCATACCAGGAAGTACTTAATTTATTACGCTACTGCTTTTCTTAATCTCAGTGGAGATATTTACTGATAAACAGCTACCTACGCAGCATGTTCATGTCGTTCCTAAATGAGCTTTTATCTCTCAAACCTCACCACAAATCAGATTCTTCTGAGGAGTTCCCAGTACATTATCCTTTCCCCTGTGTAATTACCTTAACAAGCTCCAGCTGTTTTTATTCTCAGAAGGTTTACTCCCTGATATACAGCTGCCTACCCCCTTCGTAAGTGCAGGTCCTAAATGAGCTTTTTTCTCTGTTCCCTCACCACAATCCATATTCTTTTGGGGAGTTACCAGTACAGTAACCATACCAGGAAGTACTTAATTTATTACGCTACTGCTTTATTTAATCTCAGTGGAGATATTTACTGATAAACAGCTAACTACGCAGCATGTTCATGTCGTTCCTAAATGAGCTTTTATCTCTCAAACCTCACCACAAATCAGATTCTTCTGAGGAGTTCCAATTACATTATCCTTTCCGCTGTGTAATTACCTTAACAAGCTCCAGCTGTTTTTATTCTCAGAAGGTTTACTCCCTGATATACAGCTGCCTACCCCCTTCGTAAGTGCTGGTCCTAAATGAGCTTTTTTCTCTGTTCCCTCACCACAATCCAGATTCTTTTGGGGAGTTACCAGTACAGTAACCATACCAGGAAGTACTTAATTTATTAAGCTACTGCTTTTCTTAATCTCAGTGGAGATATTTACTGATAAACAGCTACCTACGCAGCATGTTGATGTCGTTCCTAAATGAGCTTTTATCTCTCTCCCCTCACCACAAATCAGATTCTTCTGAGGAGTTCCCAGTACATTATCCTTTCCCCTGTGTAATTACCTTAACAAGCTCCAGCTGTTTTTATTTTCAGAAGGTTTACTCCCTGATATACAGCTGCCTACCCCCTTCGTAAGTGCAGGTCCTAAATGAGCTTTTTTCTCTGTTCCCTCACCACAATCCAGATTCTTTTGGGGAGTTACCAGTACAGTAACCATACCAGGAAGTACTTAAATTATTAAGCTACTGCTTTTCTTAATCTCAGTGGAGATATTTACTGATAAACAGCTATCTAGGCAGCATGTTCATGTCGTTCCTAAATGAGCTTTTATCGCTCTCCCCTCACCACAAATCAGATTCTTCTGAGGAGTTCCCAGTACATTATCCTCTCCCATGTGTAATTACCTTAACAAGCTCCAGCTGTTTTTGTTCTCAGAAGGTTTACTCCCTGATATTCAGCTGCCTACCCCCTTTGTAAGTGCAGGTCCTAAATGAGCTTTTTTCTCTGTTCCCTCACCACAATCCAGATTCTTTTGGGGAGTTACCAGTACAGTACCCATACCAGGAAGTACTTAATTTATTGAGCTACTGCTTCTCTTAATCTCAGTGGAGATATTTACTGATAAACAGCTACCTACGCAGCATGTTCATGTCGTTCATTAATGAGCTTTTATCTCTCTCACCTCACCACAAATCAGATTTTTCTGAGGAGTTCCCAGTACATTATCCTTTCCCCTGTGTAATTACCTTAACAAGCTCCAGCTGTTTTTATTCTCAGAAGGTTTACTCCCTGATATACAGCTGCCTACCCCCTTCGTAATAGCAGGTCCTAAATGA
This sequence comes from Perognathus longimembris pacificus, assembly GCF_023159225.1. NCBI lineage: Eukaryota > Metazoa > Chordata > Mammalia > Rodentia > Heteromyidae > Perognathus > Perognathus longimembris. The sequence continues at coordinate 34,059 of NW_025958170.1, read as the reverse complement.
GCTTTTTTCTCTGTTCCCTCACCACAATCCAGATTCTTCTGGGGAGTTACCAGTACAGTAACCATACCAGGAAGTACTTAATTTATTAAGCTACTGCTTTTCTTAATCTCAGTGGAGATATTTACTGATAAACAGCTACCTACGCAGCATGTTCATGTCGATCATAAATGAGCTTTTATCTCTCTCCCCTCACCACAAATCAGATTCTTCTGAGGAGTTCCCAGTACAATATCCTTTCTCCTGTGTAATTACCTTAACAAGCTCCAGCTGTTTTTATTCTCAGAAGGTTTACTCCCTGATATACAGCAGCCTACCCCCTTCGTAAGTGCAGGTCCTAAATGAGCTTTTTCTCTGTTCCCTCACCACAATCCAGATTCTTTCGGGAGTTACCAGTACAGTAACCATACCAGGAAGTACTTAATTTATTAAGCTACTGCTTTGCTTAATCTCAGTGGAGATATTTACTGATAAACAGCTACCTACCCAGCATGTTCATGTCGTTCCTAAATGAGCTTTTTTCTCTGTTCCCTCACCATAATCCAGATTCTTTTGGGGAGTTACCAGTACAGTATCCATACCAGGAAGTACTTAATTTATTAAGCTACTGCTTTTCTTAATCTCAGTGGAGATATCTACTCATAAACAGCTACCTACCCAGCATGTTCAAGTCGTCCCTAAATGAGCTTTTATCTCTCTCCCCTCACGACAAATCAGATTCTTCTGTGGAGTTCCTAGTACATTGTCCTTTCCCCTGTGCAATTAACTTAACAAGCTCCAGCTGTTTTTATTCTCAGAATGTTTACTCCCTGATATACAGCTGCCTACCCGCTTCGTAAGTGCAGGTCATAAATGAGCTTTTTTCTCTGTTCCCTCACCACAATCCAGATTCTTTCGGGGAGTTACCAGTCCAGTAACCATACCAGGAAGTACTTAATTTATTAAGCTGCTGCTTTTCTTAATCTCAGTGGAGATATTTACTGATAAACAGCTACCTACGCAGCATGTTCATGTCGTTCCTAAATGAGCTTTTATCTCTCTCCCCTCACCACAAATCAGATTCTTCTGAGGAGTTCCCAGTACATTATCCTTTCCCCTGTGTAATTACCTTAACAAATTCCAGCTGTTTTTATTCTCAGAAGCGATATTCCCTGATATACAGCTGCCTACCCCCTTCGTAAGTGCAGGTCCTAAATGAGCTTTTTTCACTGTTCCCTCACCAAATCCAGATTCTTTTGGGGAGTTACCAGTACAGTAACCATAAAAGGAAGTACATAATTTATTAAGCTACTGCTTTTCTTAATCTCAGTGGAGATATTTACTGATATACAGCTACCTACGCAGCATGTTCATGTCGTTCCTAAATGAGCTTTTATCTCTCTCCAATCACCACATATCAGATTCTTCTGAGAAGTTCCCAGTACATTACCCTTTCCCCGGTGTAATTACCTTAACAAGCTCCAGCTCTTTTTATTCTCAGAAGGTTTACTCCCTGATATACAACTGCCTTCCCCCTTCGTAAGTGCAGGTCCTATATGAGCTTTTTTCTCTGTTCCCTCACCACAATCCAGATTCTTTTGGGGAGTTACCAGTACAGTAACCATACCAGGAAGTACTTAATTGATTAAGCTACTGCTTTTCTTAATCTCAGTGGAGATATTTACTGATAAACAGCTACCTACGCAGCATGTTCATGTCGTTCCTAAATGAGCTTTTATCTCTCTCCCCTCACCACTAATCAGATTCTTCTGAGGAGTTCCCAGTACATTATCCTTTCCCCTGTGTAATTACCTTAACAAGCTCCAGCTGTTTTTATTCTCATTAGGTTTACTCCCTGATATACAGCTGCCTACCCCGTTCGTAAGTGCAGGTCCTAAATGAGATTTTTTCGCTGTTCCCTCACCACAATCCAGATTCTTTTGGGGAGTTACCAGTAAAGTAACCATACCAGGAAATACTTAATTTATTAAGCTACTGCTTTTCTTAATCTCAGTGGAGATATTTACTGATAAACAACTACCTACTCAGCATGTTCATGTCGTTCCTAAATGAGCTTTTTTCTCTGTTCCCTCACCACAATCCAGATTCTTTTGGGGAGTTACCAGTACAGTATCCATACCAGGAAGTACTTAATTTATTAAGCTACTGCTTTTCTTAATCTCAGTGCAGATATTTACTGATAAACAGCTACCTATGCAGCATGTTCATGTCGTTCCTAAATGAGCTTTTTTCTCTGTTCCCTCACTACAATCCAGATTCTTTTGGGGAGTTACCAGTACAGTATCCATACCAGGAAGGACTTAATTTTTGAAGCTACTGCTTTTCTTAATCTCAGCGGAGATATCTACTGATAAACAGCTACCTACCCAGCATGTTCATGTCGTTCCTAAATGAGCTTTTATCTCTCTCCCCTCACCACAAATCAGATTCTTCTGAGGAGTTCCCAGTACATTATCCTTTCCCCTGTGTAATTACCTTAACAAGCTCCAGCTGCTTTTATTCTCAGAAGGTTTACTTCCTGATATACAGCTGCCTACCCCCTTCGTAAGTGCAGGTCCTAAATGAGCTTTTTTCTCTGTTCCCTCACCACAATCCAGATTCTTTTGGGGAGTTACCAGTACAGTAACCATACCATGAAGTACTTAATTTATTAAGCTACTGCTTTTCTTAATCTCAGTGGAGATAATTACTGATAAACAGCTACCTAGGCAGCATGTTCATGTCGTTCCTAAATGAGCTTTTTTCTCTGTTCCCTCACCACAATCCAGATTCTTTTGGGGAGTTACCAATACAGTATCAATACCAGGAAGTACTTAATTTATTAAGCTACTGCGTTTCTTAATCTCAGTGGAGATATTTACTGATATACAGCTACCTACGCAGCATGTTCATGTCGTTCCTAAATGAGCTTTTATCTCTCTCCCCTCACCACATATCTGATTCTTCTGAGAAGTTCCCAGTACATTATCCTTTCCCCTGTTTAATTACCTTAACAAGCTCCAGCTCTTTTTATTCTCAGAAGGTTTACTCCCTGATATACAACTGCCTTCCCCCTTCGTTAGTGCAGGTCCTATATGAGCTTTTTTCTCTGTTCCCTCACCACAATCCAGATTCTTTTGGGGAGTTACCAGTACAGTAACCATACCAGGAAGTACTTAATTTATTAAGCTACTGCTTTTCTTAATCTCAGTGGAGATATTTACTGATAAACAGCTACCTACGCAGCATGTTCATGTCGTTCCTAAATGAGCTTTTATCTCTCTCCCCTCACCACTAATCAGATTCTTCTGAGGAGTTCCCTGTACATTATCCTTTCCCCTGTGTAATTATCTTATCAAGCTCCAGCTGTTTTTATTCTCAGAAGGTTTACTCCCTGATATACAGCTGCTTGCCCCCTTCGTAAGTGCAGGTACTAAATGAGCTTTTTTCTCTGTTCCCTCACCACAATCCAGATTCTTTTGGGGAGTTACCAGTAAAATAACCATACCAGGAAGTACTTAATTTATTAAGCTACTGCTTTTCTTAATCTCAGTGGAGATATTTACTGATAAACAGCTACCTACTCAGCATGTTCATGTCGTTCCTAAATGAGCTTTTTTCTCTGTTCCCTCACCACAATCCAGATTCTTTTGGGGAGTTACCAGTACAGTATCCATACCAGGAAGTACTTAATTTATTAAGCTACTGCTTTTCTTAATCTCAGTGCAGATATTTACTGATAAACAGCTACCTACGCAGCATGTTCATGTCGTTCCTAAATGAGCTTTTTTCTCTGTTCCCTCACTACAATCCAGATTCTTTTGGGGAGTTACCAGTACAGTATACATACCAGGAAGGACTTAATTTATGAAGCTACTGCTTTTCTTAATCTCAGCGGAGATATCTACTCATAAACAGCTACCTACCCAGCATGTTCATGTCATTCCTAAATGAGCTTTTATCTCTCTCCCCTCACGACAAAACAGATTCTTCTGTGGAGTTCCCAGTACATTATCCTTTGCCCTGTGTAATTACTTGAACAAGCTCCAGCTGTTTGTATTCTTGGAAGTTTTACTCCCTGATATACAGCTGCCTACCCCCTTCATAAGTGCAGGTCCTAAATGAGCTTTTTTCTCTGTTCCCTCACCACAATCGAGATTCTTTTGGGGAGTTACCAGTACAGTATCCATACCAGGAAGTACTTAATTTATTACGTTACTGCTTTTCTTAATCTCAGTGGAGATATTTAGTGATAAACAGCTACGTATGCAGCATGTTCATGGCATTCCTAAATGAGCTTTTATCTCTCTCCCCTCACCACGAATCAGATTCTTCTGAGGAGTTCCCAGTACATTATCCTTTCCCTGTGTAATTACCTCAACAAGCTCCAGCTGTTTTTATTCTCAGAAGGTTTACTCCCTGATATACAGCTGCCTACCCTCTTCGTAAGTGCAGGTCCTACATGAGCTTTTTTCTCTGTTCCCTCACCACAATCCAGATTCTTTTGGGTAGTTACCAGAACAGTAACCATACCAAGAAGTACTTAATTTAGTAAGCTACTGCTTTTCTTAATCTCAGTGGAGATATTTACTGATAAACAGCTACTTACGCAGCATGTTAATGTCGTTCCTAAATGAGCTTTTATCTCTCTCCCCTCACCACAAATCAGATTCTTCTGAGGAGTTCCCAGTACATTATCCTTTCCCCTGTGTAATTACCTTAACAAGCTCCAGCTGTTTTTATTCTCAGAAGGTTTACTCCCTGATATACAGCTGCCTACCCCCTTCGTAAGTGCAGGTCCTAAATGAGCTTTTTTCTCTGTTCCCTCACCACAATCCAGATTCTTTTGGGGAGTTACCAGTACAGTAACCATACCAGAAAGTACTTAATTTATTAAGCTACTGCTTTTCTTAATCTCAGTGGAGATATTTACTGATAAACAGCTACCGACGCATCATGTTCATGACGTTCCTAAATGAGCTTTTATCTCTCTCCCCTCACCACAAATCAGATTCTTCTGAGGAGTTCCCAGTACATTATCCTTTCCCCTGTGTAATTACCTTAACAAGCTCCAGCTGTTTTTATTCTCAGAAGTTTTATTCCCTGATATAGAGCTGCCTACCCCCTTCGTAAGCGCAGGTCCTAAATGAGCTTTTTTCTCTGTTCCCTCACCACAATGCAGATTCTTTTGGGAAGATACCAGTACAGTAACCATACCAGGAAGTACTTTATTTATTAAGCTACTGCTTTTCTAAATCTCAGTGGAGATAATTACTGATAAACAGCTACCTAGGCAGCATGTTCATGTCGTTCCTAAATGAGCTATTTTCTCTGTTCCCTCACCACAATCCAGATTCTTTTGGGGAGTTACAAGTACAGTATCCATTCCAGGAAGTACTTAATTTATTAAGCTACTGCTTTTCTTAATCTCAGTGGAGATATTTACTGATAAACAGCTACGTATGCAGCATGTTCATGTCGTTCCTAAATGAGCTTTTATCTCTCTCCCCTCACCACAAATCAGATTCTTCTGAGGAGTTCCCAGTACATTATCCTTTCCCCTGTGTAATTAACTTAACAAGCTCCAGCTGTTTTTATTCTCAGAAGGTTTACTCCCTGATATACAGCTGCCTACCCCCTTCGTAAGTGCAGGTCCTAAATGAGCTTTTTTCTCTGTTCCCTCACCACAATCCAGATTCTTTTGGGGAGTTACCAGTACAGTAACCCTACCAGGAAGTACTTAATTTATTAAGCTACTGCTTTTCTTAATCTCAGTGGAGATATTTACTGATAAACAGCTACCAACACATCATGTTCATGTCGTTCCTAAAGGAGCTTTTATCTCTCTCCCCTCACCACAAATCAGATTCTTCTGAGGAGTTCCCAGTACATTATCCTTTCCCCTGTGTAATTACGTCAACAAGCTCCAGCTGTTTTTATTCTCAGAAGGTTTACTCCCTGATATACAGCTGCCTACCCTCTTCGTAAGTGCAGGTCCTACATGAGCTTTTTTCTCTGTTCCCTCACCACAATCCAGATTCTTTTGGGCAGTTACCAGAACAGTAACCATACCAGGAAGTACTTAATTTATTAAGCTACTGCTTTTCTTAATCTCAGTGGAGATATTTACTGATAAACAGCTACCTACGCAGCATGTTCATGTCGTTCCTAAATGAGCTTTTATCTCTCTCCCCTCACCACAAATCAGATTCTTCTGAGGAGTTCCCAGTACATTATCCTTTCCCCTGTTTAATTACCTTAACAAGCTCCAGCTGTTTTTATTCTCAGAAGGTTTACTCCCTGATATACAGCTGCCTATCCCGTTCGTAAGTGCAGGTCCTAAATGAGCTTTTTTCTCTGTTCCCTCACCACAATCCAGATTCTTTTGGGGAGTTACCAGTACAGTAGCCATACCAGGAAGTACTTAATTTATTAAGCTACTGCTTTTCTTAATCTCAGTGGAGATATTTACTGATAAACAGCTACCGACGCATCATGTTCATGTCGTTCCTAAATGAGCTTTTATCTCTCTCCCCTCACCACAAATCAGATTCTTCTGAGGAGTTCCCAGTACATTATCCTTTCCCCTGTTTAATTACCTTAACAAGCTCCAGCTGTTTTTATTCTCAGAAGTTTTATTCCCTGATATAGAGCTGCCTACCCCCTTCGTAAGTGCAGGTCCTAAATGAGCTTTTTTCTCTGTTCCCTCACCAAAATCCAGATTCTTTTGGGGAGTTACCAGTACAGTAACCATACCAGGAAGTACTTAATTTATTAAGCTACTGCTTTTCTTAATCTCAGTGGAGATATTTACTGATAAACAGCTACCTACGCAGCATGTTCATGTCGTTCCTAAATGAGCATTTTCTCTGTTCCCTCACTACAATCCAGATTCTTTTGAGGAGTTACCAGTACAGTATCCATACCAGGAAGGACTTACTTTATGAAGCTACTGCTTTTCTTAATCTCAGTGGAGATATCTACTGATAAACAGCTACCTACCCAGCATGTTCATGTCGTTCCTAATTGAGCTTTTATATCTCTCCCCTCACCACGAATCAGATTCTTCTGATGAGTTCCCAGTACATTATCCTTTCCCCTGTGTAATTACCTTAACAAGCTCCAGCTGTTTTTATTCTCAGAAGGTTTACTCCCTGATATACAGCTGCCTACCACCTTCGTAAGTGCAGGTCCTAAATGAGCTTTTTTCTCTGTTCCCTCACCACAATCCAGATTCTTTTGGAGAGTTACCAGTACAGTAACCATACCAGGAAGTACTTAATTTATTAAGCTACTGCTTTTCTTAATCTCAGTGGAGATATTTACTGATAAACAGCTACCTACGCAGCATGTTCATGTCGTCCATAAATGAGCTTTTATCTCTCTCCCCTCACCACAAATCAGATTCTTCTGAGGAGTTCCCACTACATTATCCATTCCCCTGTGTAATTTCCTTAACAAACTCCAGCTGTTTTTATTCTCAGAAGGTTTACTCCCTGATATACAGCTGCCTACCACCTTCGTAAGTGCAGGTCCTAAATGAGCTTTTTTCTCTGTTCCCTCACCACAATCCAGATTCTTTTGGAGAGTTACCAGTACAGTAAGCATACCAGGAAGTACTTAATTTATTAAGCTACTGCTTTTCTTAATCTCAGTGGAGATATTTACTGATAAACAGCTACTTACGCAGCATGTTAATGTCGTTCCTAAATGAGCTTTTATCTCTCTCCCCTCACCACAAATCAGATTCTTCTGAGGAGTTCCCAGTACATTATCCTTTCCCCTGTGTAATTACCTTAACAAGCTCCAGCTGTTTTTATTCTCAGAAGGTTTACTCCCTGATATACAGCTGCCTACCCCCTTTGTAAGTGCAGGTCCTAAATGAGCTTTTTTCTCTGTTCCCTCACCACAATCCAGATTCTTTTGGGGAGTTACCAGTACAGTAACCATACCAGAAAGTACTTAATTTATTAAGCTACTGCTTTTCTTAATCTCAGTGGAGATATTTACTGATAAACAGCTACCGACGCATCATGTTCATGACGTTCCTAAATGAGCTTTTATCTCTCTCCCCTCACCACAAATCAGATTCTTCTGAGGAGTTCCCAGTACATTATCCTTTCCCCTGTGTAATTACCTTAACAAGCTCCAGCTGTTTTTATTCTCAGAAGTTTTATTCCCTGATATAGAGCTGCCTACCCCCTTCGTAAGTGCAGGTCCTAAATGAGCTTTTTTCTCTGTTCCCTCACCACAATCCAGATTCTTTTGGGGAGATACCAGTACAGTAACCATACCAGGAAGTACTTTATTTATTAAGCTACTGCTTTTCTAAATCTCAGTGGAGATAATTACTGATAAACAGCTACGTAGGCAGCATGTTCATGTCGTTCCTAAATGAGCTTTTTTCTCTGTTCCCTCACCACAATCCAGATTCTTTAGGGGAGTTACAAGTACAGTATCCATTCCAGGAAGTACTTAATTTATTAAGCTACTGCTTTTCTTAATCTCAGTGGAGATATTTACTGATTAACAGCTACGTATGCAGCATGTTCATGTCGTTCCTAAATGAGCTTTTATCTCTCTCCCCTCACCACAAATCAGATTCTTCTGAGGAGTTCCCAGTACATTATCCTTTCCCCTGTGTAATTAACTTAACAAGCTCCAGCTGTTTTTATTCTCAGAAGGTTTACTCCCTGATATACAGCTGCCTACCCCCTTCGTAAGTGCAGGTCCTAAATGAGCTTTTTTCTCTGTTCCCTCACCACAATCCAGATTCTTTTGGGGAGTTACCAGTACAGTAACCCTACCAGGAAGTACTTAATTTATTAAGCTACTGCTTTTCTTAATCTCAGTGGAGATATTTACTGATAAACAGCTACCAACACATCATGTTCATGTCGTTCCTAAAGGAGCATTTATCTCTCTCCCCTCACCACAAATCAGATTCTTCTGAGGAGTTCCCAGTACATTATCCTTTCCCCTGTGTAATTACGTCAACAAGCTCCAGCTGTTTTTATTCTCAGAAGGTTTACTCCCTGATATACAGCTGCCTACCCTCTTCGTAAGTGCAGGTCCTACATGAGCTTTTTTCTCTGTTCCCTCACCACAATCCAGATTCTTTTGGGCAGTTACCAGAACAGTAACCATACCAGGAAGTACTTAATTTATTAAGCTACTGCTTTTCTTAATCTCAGTGGAGATATTTACTGATAAACAGCTACCTACGCAGCATGTTCATGTCGTTCCTAAATGAGGTTTTATCTCTCTCCCCTCACCACAAATCAGATTCTTCTGAGGAGTTCCCAGTACATTATCCTTTCCCCTGTTTAATTACCTTAACAAGCTCCAGCTGTTTTTATTCTCAAAAGGTTTACTCCCTGGTATACAGCTGCCTATCCCCTTCGTAAGTGCAGGTCCTAAATGAGCTTTTTTCTCTGTTCCCTCACCACAATCCAGATTCTTTTGGGGAGTTACCAGTACAGTAACCATACCAGGAAGTACTTAATTTATTAAGCTACTGCTTTTCTTAATCTCAGTGGAGATACTTACTGATAAACAGCTACCGACGCATCATGTTCATGTCGTTCCTAAATGAGCTTTTATCTCTCTCCCCTCACCACAAATCAGATTCTTCTGAGGAGTTCCCAGTACATTATCCTTTCCCCTGTGTAATTACCTTAACAAGCTCCAGCTGTTTTTATTCTCAGAAGTTTTATTCCCTGATATAGAGCTGCCTACCCCCTTCATAAGTGCAGGTCCTAAATGAGCTTTTTTCTCTGTTCCCTCACCACAATCCAGATTCTTTTGGGGAGTTACCAGTACAGTAACCATACCAGGAAGTACTTAATTTATTAAGCTACTGCTTTTCTTAATCTCAGTGGAGATATTTACTGATAAACAGCTACCTACGCAGCATGTTCATGTCGTTCCTAAATGAGCATTTTCTCTGTTCCCTCACTACAATCCAGATTCTTTTGAGGAGTTACCAGTACAGTATCCATACCAGGAAGGACTTACTTTATGAAGCTACTGCTTTTCTTAATCTCAGTGGAGATATCTACTGATAAACAGCTACCTACCCAGCATGTTCATGTCGTTCCTAATTGAGCTTTTATCTCTCTCCCCTCACCACGAATCAGATTCTTCTGATGAGTTCCCAGTACATTATCCTTTCCCCTGTGTAATTACCTTAACAAGCTCCAGCTGTTTTTATTCTCAGAAGGTTTACTCCCTGATATACAGCTGCCTACCACCTTCGTAAGTGCAGGTCCTAAATGAGCTTTTTTCTCTGTTCCCTCACCACAATCCAGATTCTTTTGGAGAGTTACCAGTACAGTAACCATACCAGGAAGTACTTAATTTATTAAGCTACTGCTTTTCTTAATCTCAGTGGAGATATTTACTGATAAACAGCTACCTACGCAGCATGTTCATGTCGTTCATAAATGAGCTTTTATCTCTCTCCCCTCACCACAAATCAGATTCTTCTGAGGAGTTCCCACTACATTATCCATTCCCCTGTGTAATTTCCTTAACAAACTCCAGCTGTTTTTATTCTCAGAAGGTTTACTCCCTGATATACAGCTGCCTACCACCTTCGTAAGTGCAGGTCCTAAATGAGCTTTTTTCTCTGTTCCCTCACCACAATCCAGATTCTTTTGGAGAGTTACCAGTACAGTAACCATACCAGGAAGTACTTAATTTATTAAGCTACTGCTTTTCTTAATCTCAGTGGAGATATTTACTGATAAACAGCTACTTACGCAGCATGTTAATGTCGTTCCTAAATGAGCTTTTATCTCTCTCCCCTCACCACAAATCAGATTCTTCTGAGGAGTTCCCAGTACATTATCCTTTCCCCTGTGTAATTACCTTAACAAGCTCCAGCTGTTTTTATTCTCAGAAGGTTTACTCCCTGATATACAGCTGCCTACCCCCTTCGTAAGTGCAGGTCCTAAATGAGCTTTTTTCTCTGTTCCCTCACCACAATCCAGATTCTTTTGGGGAGTTACCAGTACAGTAACCATACCAGAAAGTACTTAATTTATTAAGCTACTGCTTTTCTTAATCTCAGTGGAGATATTTACTGATAAACAGCTACCGACGCATCATGTTCATGACGTTCCTAAATGAGCTTTTATCTCTCTCCCCTCACCACAAATCAGATTCTTCTGAGGAGTTCCCAGTACATTATCCTTTCCCCTGTGTAATTACCTTAACAAGCTCCAGCTGTTTTTATTCTCAGAAGTTTTATTCCCTGATATAGAGCTGCCTACCCCCTTCGTAAGTGCATGTCCTAAATGAGCTTTTTTCTCTGTTCGCTCACCACAATCCAGATTCTTTTGGGGAGTTACCAGTACAGTAACCATACCAAGAAGTACTTAATTTATTAAGCTACTGCTTTTCTTAATCTCAGTGGAGATATTTACTGATAAACAGCTACCTACGCAGCATGTTCATGTCGTTCCTAAATGAGCATTTTCTCTGTTCCCTCACTACAATCCAGATTCTTTTGGGGAGTTACCAGTACAGTATCCATACCAGGAAGGACTTACTTTATGAAGCTACTGCTTTTCTTAATCTCAGTGGAGATATCTACTGATAAACAGCTACCTACCCAGCATGTTCATGTCGTTCCTAATTGAGCTTTTATCTCTCTCACCTCACCACGAATCAGATTCTTCTGATGAGTTCCCAGTACATTATCCTTTCCCCTGTGTAATTACCTTAACAAGCTCCAGCTGTTTTTATTCTCAGAAGGTTTACTCCCTGATATACAGCTGCCTACCACCTTCGTAAGTGCAGGTCCTAAATGAGCTTTTTTCTCTGTTCCCTCACCACAATCCAGATTCTTTTGGAGAGTTACCAGTACAGTAACCATACCAGGAAGTACTTAATTTATTAAGCTACTGCTTTTCTTAATCTCAGTGGAGATATTTACTGATAAACAGCTACCTACGCAGCATGTTCATGTCGTTCATAAATGAGCTTTTATCTCTCTCCCCTCACCACAAATCAGATTCTTCTGAGGAGTTCCCACTACATTATCCATTCCCCTGTGTAATTTCCTTAACAAACTCCAGCTGTTTTTATTCTCAGAAGGTTTACTCCCTGATATACAGCTGCCTACCCCCTTCGTAAGTGCAGGTCCTAAATGAGCTATTTTCTCTGTTCCCTCACCACAATCCAGATTCATTTGGGGAGTTACCGGTACAGTAACCATACCAGGAAGTACTTAATTTATTAAGCTACTGCTTTTCTTAATCACAGTGGAGATATTTACTGATAAACAGCTACGTATGCAGCATGTTCATGTCGTTCCTAACTGAGCTTTTATCTCTCTCCCCTCACTACAAATCAGATTCTTCTGAGGAGTTCCCAGTACATTATCCTTTCCACTGTGTATTTACCTTAATAAGCTCCAACTGTTTTTATTCTCAGAAGTTTTACTCCCTGATATAGAGCTGCCTACCCCCTTCGTAAGTGCAGGTCCTAAATGAGCTTTTTTCTCTGTTCCCTCACCACAATCCAGATTCTTTTGGGGAGTTACCAGTACAGTAACCATACCAGGAAGTACTTAATTTATAAAGCTACTGCTTTTCTAAATCTCAGTGGAGATAATTACTGATAAACAGCTACCTACGCAGCATGTTCATGTCGTTCCTCAATGAGCTTTTATCTCTCTCCCCTCACCACAAATCATATTTTTCTGAGGAGTTCCCAGTACATTATCCTTTCCCCTGTGTAATTACCTTAACAAGCTCCAGCTGTTTTTATTTTCAGAAGGTTTACTCCCTGATATACAGCTGCCTACCCCCTTCGTAAGTGCCGGTCCTAAATGAGCTTTTTTCTCTGTTCCCTCACCACAATCCAGATTCTTTTGGGGAGTTACCAGTACAGTAACCATACCAGGAAGTACTTAATTTATTAAGCTACTGCTTTTCTTAATCTCAGTGGAGATATTTACTGATAAACAGCTACCTACGCAGCATGTTTATGTCGTTCCTAAATGAGCTTTTTTCTCTGTTCCCTCACTACAATCCAGATTCTTTTGGGGAGTTACCAGTACAGTATCCATACCAGGAAGTACTTAATTTATTAAGCTACTGCTTTTCTTAATCTCAGTGGAGATATCTACTGATAAACAGCTACCTACCCAGCATGTTCATGTCGTACCTAAATGAGCTTTTATCTCTCCCCTCACGACAAATCAGATTCTTCTGTGGAGTTCCCAGTACATTATCCTTTCCCCTGTGTAATTACTTGAACAAGCTCCAGCTGTTTGTATTCTCGGAAGTTTTACTCCCTGATATACAGCTGCCTACCCCCTTCGTAAGTGCAGGTCCTAAATGAGCTTTTTTCTCTGTTCCCTCACCACAATCGAGATTCTTTTGGGGAGTTACCAGTACAGTATCCATACCAGGAAGTACTTAATTTATTACGCTACTGCTTTTCTTAATCTTAATGGAGATATTTACTGATAAACAGCTACGTATGCAGCATGTTCATGTCGTTCCTAAATGAGCTTTTTTCTCTCTCCCCTCACAACAAATCAGATTCTTCTGAGGAGTTCCCAGTACATTATCCTTTCCCCTGTGTAATTACCTTAACATGCTCCAGCTGTTTTTATTCTCAGAAGGTTTACTCCCCGATATACAGCTGCCTATCCCTTTCGTAAGTGCAGGTCCTAAATGAGGTTTTTTCTCTGTTCCCTCACCACAATCCAGATTCTTTTGGGGAGTTACCAGTACAGTAACCATACCAGGAAGTACTTAATTTATTAAGCTACTGCTTTTCTTACTCTCAGTGGAGATATTTACTGATAAACAGCTACCTATGCAGCATTTTCATATCGTTCCTAAATGAGCTTTATCTCTCGCCCCTCACCACAAATCAGATTCTTCTGAGGAGTTCCCAGTACATTATCCTTTCCCCTGTGTAATTACCTTAACAAACTCCAGCTGTTTTTATTCTCAGAAGGTTTACTCCATGATATACTGCTGCCTACCACCTTCGTAAGTGCAGGTCCTAAATGAGCTTTTTTCTCTGTTCCCTCACCACAATCCAGATTCTTTTGGGGAGTTACCAGTACAGTAACCATACCAGGAAGTACTTAATTTATTAAGCTACTGCTTTTCCTAATCTCAGTGGAGATATTTACTGATAAACAGCTACCTACGCAGCATGTTCATGTCGTTCCTAAATGAGCTTTTATCTCTCTCCCCTCACCACAAATCAGATTCTTCTGAGGAGTTCCCAGTACATTATCCTTTCCCCTGTGTAATTACCTTAACAAGCTCCAGCTGTTTTCATTCTCAGAAGGTTTACTCCCTGATATACAGCTGCCTACCCCCTTCGTAAGTGCAGGTCCTAAATGAGCTTATTGCTCTGTTCCCTCACCACAATCCAGATTCTTTTGGAGAGTTCACCAGTACAGTAACCATACCAGGAAGTACTTAATTTATTAAGCTACTGCTTTTCTTAATCTCAGTGGAGATATTTACTGATAAACAGCTACCTAAGCAGCATGTTCATGTCGTTCCTAAATGAGCTTTTATCTCTCTTCCCTCACCACAAATCAGATTCTTCTGGAGTTCCCAGTACATTATCCTTTCCCCTGTGTTATTACCTTAATAAGCTCCAGCTGTTTTTATTCTCAGAAGTTTTACTCCCTGATATACAGCTGCCTACCCCCTTCGTAAGTGCAGGTCCTAAATGAGCTTTTTTCTCTGTTCCCTCACCACAATCCAGATTCTTTTGGGGAGTTACCAGTACAGTAACCATACCAGGAATTACTTAATTTATTAAGCTACTGCTTTTCTAAATCTCAGTGGAGATATTCACTGATAAACAGCTACCTACGCAGCATGTTCATGTCGTTCCTAAATGAGATTTTTTCTCTGTTCCCTCACCACAATCCAGATTCTTTTGGGGAGTTACCAGTACAGTATGTATTCCAGGAAGTACTTAATTTATTAAGCTACTGCTTTTCTTAATCTCAGTGGAGATATTTACTGATAACAGCTACGTATGCAGCATGTTCATGTCGTTCCTAAATGAGCTTTAATCTCTCTCCCCTCACCAGAAATCAGATTCTTCTGAGGAGTTCCCAGTACATTATCCTTTCCCCTGTGTAATTACCTTAACAAGCTCCAGCTGTTTTTATTCTCATAGGCGATACTCCCTGATATACAGATGCCTACCCCCTTCGTAAGTGCAGGTCCTAAATGAGCTTTTTTCTCTGTTCCCTCACCACAATCCAGATTCTTTTGGGGAGTTACCAGTACAGTAACCATATCAGGAAGTATTTAATTTATTAAGCTACTGCTTTTCTTAATCTCAGTGGAGATATTTACTGATATACAGCTACCTACGCAGCATGTTCATGTCGTTCCTAAATGAGCTTTTATCTCTCTCCTCACCACAAATCAGATTCTTCTGAGGAGTTCCCAGTACATTATCCTTTCTACTGTGTAATTAACTTAACAAGCTCCAGCTGTTTTTATTCTCAGAAGGTTTACTCCCTGATATACAACTGCCTCCCCCTTCGTAAGTGCAGGTCCTAAATGAGCTTTTTTCTCTGTTCCCTCACCACAATCCAGATTCTTTTGGGGAGTTACCAGTACATAACCATACCAGGAAGTACTTAATTTATTAAGCTACTGCTTTTCTTAATCTCAGTGGAGATATTTACTGATAAACAGCTACCTAGGCAGCATTGTTCATGTGTTCCTAAATGAGCTTTTATCTCTCTCCCCTCACCACAAATCAGATTCTTCTGAGGAGTTCCCAGTACACTATCCTTTCCCCTGTGTATTTACCTTAACAAGCTCCTGCTGTTTTTATTCTCAGAAGGTTTACTCCCTGATATACAGCTGCCTACCCCCTTCGTAAGTGCAGGTCCCTAAATGAGCTTTTTTCTCTGTTCCCTCACCACAATCCAGATTCTTTTGGGGAGTTCCAGTACAGTAACCATACCAGGAAGTACTTAATTTATTAAGCTACTGCTTTTCTTAATCTCAGTGGAGATATTTACTTGATAAACAGCTACCTATGCAGCATTTTCATATCGTTCCTAAATGAGCTTTATCTCTCTCCCCTCACCACAAATCAGATTCTTCTGAGGAGTTCCCAGTACATTATCCTTTCCCCTGTGTAATTACCTTAAGAAGCTCCATCTGTTTTTATTCTCAGAAGCGATACTCCCTGATATACAGCTGCCTACCCCCTTCGTAAGTGCAGGTCCTAAATGAGCTTTTTTCTCTGTTCCCTCACCACAATCCAGATTCTTTTCGGAAGTTACCAGTACAGTAACCATACCATTAAGTACTTAGTTTATTAAGCTACTGCTTTTCTTAATCTCAGTGGAGATATTTACTGATAAACAGCTACCTACACAGCATGTTCATGTCGTTCCTAAATGAGCTTTATCTCTCTCCCCTCACCACAAATCAGATTCTTCTGAGGAGTTCCCAGTACATTATCCTTTCCACTGTGTAATTACCTTAAAAAGCTCCAGCTGTTTTTATTCTCAGAAGGTTTACTCCCTGTTATACAACTGCCTACCCCCTTCGTAAGTGCAGGTCCTAAATGAGCTTTTTTCTCTGTCCCTCACCACAATCCAGATTCTTTTGGGGAGTTACCAGTACAGTAACCATACCAGGAAGTACTTAATTTATTAAGCTACTGCTTTTCTTAATCTCAGTGGAGATATTTACTGATAAACAGCTACCTACGCAGCATGTTCATGTCGTTCCTAAATGAGCTTTTATCTCTCTCCCTCACCACAAATCAGATTCTTCTGAGGAGTTCCCAGTACATTATCCTTTCCCCATGTGTAATTACCTTAACAAGCTCCAGCTGTTTTTATTCTCAGAAGTTTCCTCCCTGATATACAGCTGCCTACCCCCTTCGTAAGTGCAGGTCTTAAATGAGCTTTTTTCTCTATTCCCTCACCACAATCCAGATTCTTTTGGGGAGTTACCAGTACAGTAACCATACCAGGAAGTACTTAATTCATTAAGCTACTGCTTTTCTTAATCTCAGTGGAGATATTACTGATAAACAGCTACCTACGCAGCAAGTTCATGTCGTTCCTAAATGAGCTTTTATCTCTCTCCCCTCACCACAAATCAGATTCTTCTGAGGAGTTCCCAGTACATTATCCTTTCCCCTGTGTAATTACCTTAACAAGCTCCAGCTGTTTTTATTCTCAGAAGGTTTACTCCCTGATATACAACTGCCTACCCCCTTCGTAAGTGCAGGTCCTAAATGAGCTTTTTCTCTGTTCCCTCACCACAATCCAGATTCTTCTTGGGGAGTTACCAGTAGTAACCATACCAGGAAGTACTTAATTTATTAAGCTACTGCTTTTCTTAATCTCAGTGGATTTATTTACTGATAAACAGCTACCTACGCAGCATGTTCATGTCGTTCCTAAATGAGCTTTTACCTCTCTCCCCTCACCACAAATCAGATTCTTCTGAGGAGTTCCAGTACATTATCCTTTCCCCTGTGTAATTACCTTAACAAGCTCCAGCTGTTTTTATTCTCAGAAGGTTTACTCCCTGATATACAGCTGCCTACCCCTTCGTAAGTGCACGTCCTAAATGAGCTTTTTTCTCTCTTCCCTCACCACAATCCAGATTCTTTTGGGGAGTTACCAGTACATAACCATACCAGGAAGTACTTAATTTATTAAGCTACTGCTTTTCTTAATCTCAGTGGAGATATTACTGATAAACAGCTACCTACGCAGCAAGTTCATGTCGTTCCTAAATGAGCTTTTATCTCTCTCCCCTCACCACAAATCAGATTCTTCTGAGGAGTTCCCAGTACATTATCCTTTCCCCTGTGTAATTACCTTAACAAGCTCCAGCTGTTTTTATTCTCAGAAGGTTTACTCCCTGATATACAGCTGCCTACCCCCTGCGTAATGCAGGTCCTAAATGAGCTTTTTTCTCTGTTCCCTCACCACAATCCAGATTCTTCTGGGGAGTTACCAGTACAGTAACCATACCAGGAAGTACTTAATTTATTAAGCTACTGCTTTTCTTAATCTCAGTGGAGATATTTACTGATAAACAGCTACCTACGCAGCATGTTCATGTCGTTCCTAAATGAGCTTTTATCTCTCTCCCCTCACCACAAATCAGATTCTTCTGAGGAGTTCCCAGTACATATCCTTTCTCCTGTGTAATTACCTTAACAAGCTCCAGCTGTTTTTATTCTCAGAAGGTTTACTCCCTGATATACAGCTGCCTACCCCCTTCGTAAGTGCAGGTCCTAAATGAGCTTTTTCTCTGTTCCCTCACCACAATCCAGATTCTTTCGGGAGTTACCAGTACAGTAACCATACCAGGAAGTACTTAATTTATTAAGCTACTGCTTTCTTAATCTCAGTGGAGATATTTACTGATAAACAGCTACCTACCCAGCATGTTCATGTCGTTCCTAAATGAGCTTTTTTCTCTGTTCCCTCACCATAATCCAGATTCTTTTGGGGAGTTACCAGTACAGTATCCATACCAGGAAGTACTTAATTTATTAAGCTACTGCTTTTCTTAATCTCAGTGGAGATATTACTCATAAACAGCTACCTACCCAGCATGTTCAAGTCGTCCTAAATGAGCTTTTTTCTCTGTTCCCTCACCACAATCCAGATTCTTTTGGGGAGTTACCAGTACAGTCCTTTCCATACCAGGAAACTTAATTTATTAAGCTACTGTTTCTTAATCTCAGTGGAGATATTTACTGATAAACAGCTACCTACCCGCATGTCAGTGTCAGGTCATAAATGAGCTTTTATCTCTCTCCCTCACCACAATCCAGATTCTTTCTGGGAGTTACCAGTACAGTATCCATACCAGGAAGTACTTAATTTATTAAGCTGCTGCTTTTTTATTCTCAGATATTTACTGATATACAGCTGCCTACGCCATGTTCATAAGTGCAGGTCCTAAATGAGCTTTTTCTCTGTTCCCTCACCACAAATCCAGATTCTTTTGGGGAGTTACCAGTACAGTATCCATACCAGTGTAATTACTTAACAAATTAGCTGCTTTTCTTAATCTCAGTGGAGATATTACTGATATACAGCTACCTACCAGCATGTTCATGTCGTTCCTAAATGAGCTTTTACTCTCTCCCTCACCAAATCAGATTCTTCTGGGGAGTTCCCAGTACAGTACCTGTGTAATTACCTTAACAAGCTACTGCTTTTTTATTCTCAGTGGAGATATTTACTCCCTGATATACAGCTGCCTACCCATGTTCATGTCGTTCCTAAATGAGCTTTTTTCTCTGTTCTCCTCACCACAATCCAGATTCTTTTGGGGAGTTCCCAGTACAGTAACCATACCAGTGAATTACTTAACAAGCTACTGCTTTTCTTAATCTCAGAATTTACTGATAAACAGCTACCTCGTAAGCATGTTCATGTCGTTCCTAAATGAGCTTTTTTCTCTGTTCCCTCACCACAATCCAGATTCTTTTGGGGAGTTACCAGTACAGTACCATACCAGGAAGTACTTAAATTAAGCTACTGCTTTTCTTAATCTCAGTGGAGATATTTACTGATATACAGCTACCTACGCAGCATGTTCATGTCGTTCCTAAATGAGCTTTTATCTCTCTCCCCTCACCACAATCAGATTCTTCTGAGGAGTTCCCAGTACATTATCCTTTCCCCTGTGTAATTACTTAACAAGCTCCAGCTGTTTTTATTCTCAGTAGGTTTACTCCCTGATATACAGCTGCCTACCCATGTTCAGTGCAGGTCCTAAATGAGCTTTTTTCTCTGTTCCCTCACCACAATCCAGATTCTTTTGGGGAGTTACCAGTACAGTAACCATACCAGGAATACTTAATTTATTAAGCTACTGCTTTTCTTAATCTCAGTGGAGATATTTACTGATAAACAGCTACCTACTCAGCATGTTCATGTCGTTCCTAAATGAGCTTTTTTCTCTGTTCCCTCACCACAATCCAGATTCTTTTGGGGAGTTACCAGTACAGTATCCATACCAGGAAGTACTTAATTTATTAAGCTACTGCTTTTCTTAATCTCAGTGCAGATATTTACTGATAAACAGCTACCTATGCAGCATGTTCATGTCGTTCCTAAATGAGCTTTTTTCTCTGTTCCCTCACCACAATCCAGATTCTTTTGGGGAGTTACCAGTACAGTATCCATACCAGGAATTACTTAATTTTTGAAGCTACTGCTTTTCTTAATCTCAGCGGAGATATCTACTGATAAACAGCTACCTACCCAGCATGTTCATGTCGTTCCTAAATGAGCTTTTTTCTCTGTTCCCTCACCACAATCCAGATTCTTTTGGGGAGTTACCAGTACAGTATCCATACCTGTGAAGTACTTAATTAAGCTACTGCTTTTCTTAATTCTCAGATATTTACTGATAAACAGCTGCCTACCCCCTTCTAAGTGCAGGTCCTAAATGAGCTTTTTTCTCTGTTCCCTCACCACAATCAGATTCTTTTGGGGAGTTACCAGTACAGTACCATACCATGAAGTACTTAATTTATTAAGCTACTGCTTTTCTTAATCTCAGTGGAGATTTACTGATAACAGCTACCTACCCCAGCATGTTCATGTCGTTCCTAAATGAGCTTTTTTCTCTGTTCCCTCACCACAATCCAGATTCTTTTGGGGAGTTACCAGTACAGTATCCATACCAGGAAGTACTTAATTTATTAAGCTACTGCGTTTCTTAATCTCAGTGGAGATATTTACTGATATACAGCTACCTACGCAGCATGTTCATGTCGTTCCTAAATGAGCTTTTATCTCTCTCCCTCACCACAATCAGATTCTTCTGAGGAGTTCCCAGTACATTATCCTTTCCCCTGTTTAATTACCTTAACAAGCTCCAGCTGTTTTTATTCTCAGAAGGTTTACTCCCTGATATACAACTGCCTACCCCCTTCGTTAAGTGCAGGTCCTAAATGAGCTTTTTTCTCTGTTCCCTCACCACAATCCAGATTCTTTTGGGGAGTTACCAGTACAGTAACCATACCAGGAAGTACTTAATTTATTAAGCTACTGCTTTTCTTAATCTCAGTGGAGATATTTACTGATATACAGCTACCTACGCAGCATGTTCATGTCGTTCCTAAATGAGCTTTTATCTCTCTCCTCACCACAATCAGATTCTTCTGAGAGTTCCCAGTACATTACCCTTTCCCCGGTGTAATTACCTTACAAGCTCCAGCTGTTTTTATTCTCAGAAGGTTTACTCCCTGATATACACTGCTTCCCCCTTCGTAAGTGCAGGTCCTAAATGAGCTTTTTTCTCTGTTCCCTCACCACAATCCAGATTCTTTTGGGGAGTTACCAGTACATAACC
This sequence comes from Perognathus longimembris pacificus, assembly GCF_023159225.1. Taxonomy (NCBI): domain Eukaryota; kingdom Metazoa; phylum Chordata; class Mammalia; order Rodentia; family Heteromyidae; genus Perognathus; species Perognathus longimembris. The sequence goes on along the minus strand of NW_025958170.1, from coordinate 12,715 downwards.
ATACCAGGAAGTACTTAATTATTAAGCTACTGCTTTTCTTAATCTCAGTGGAGATATTTACTGATAAACAGCTACCTACGCAGCATGTTCATGTCGTTCCTAAATGAGCTTTTTTCTCTGTTCCCTCACCACAATCAGATTCTTTTGGGAGTTACCAGTACAGTATCCATACCAGGAAGTACTTAATTTATTAAGCTACTGCTTTTCTTAATCTCAGTAGATATTTACTGATAAACAGCTACCTACGCAGCATGTTCATGTCGTCCTAAATGAGCTTTTTTCTCTGTTCCCTCACCACAATCCAGATTCTTTTGGGGAGTTACCAGTACAGTAACCATACCAGGAATACTTAATTTATTAAGCTACTGCTTTTCTTAATCTCAGTGGAGATATTTACTGATAAACAGCTACCTACCAGCATGTTCATGTCGTTCCTAAATGAGCTTTTTTCTCTGTTCCCTCACCACAATCCAGATTCTTTCTGGGAGTTACCAGTACAGTATCCATACCAGGAAGTACTTAATTTATTAAGCTACTGCTTTTCTTAATCTGGCAGATATTTACTGATAAACAGCTACCTACGCAGCATGTTCATGTCGTTCCTAAATGAGCTTTTTTCTCTGTTCCCTCACTACAATCCAGATTCTTTTGGGGAGTTACCAGTACAGTATCCATACCAGGAAGGACTTAATTTATGAAGCTACTGCTTTTCTTAATCTCAGTGGAGATATCTACTGATAAACAGCTACCTACCCAGCATGTTCATGTCGTTCCTAAATGAGCTTTTATCTCTCTCCCCTCACCACAAATCAGATTCTTCTGAGGAGTTCCCAGTACATTATCCTTTCCCCTGTGTAATTACCTTAACAAGCTCCAGCTGTTTTTATTCTCAGAAGGTTTACTCCTGATATACAGCTGCCTACCCCTTCGTAAGTGCAGGTCCTAAATGAGCTTTTTTCTCTGTTCCCTCACCACAATCCAGATTCTTTTGGGAGTTACCAGTACAGTAACCATACCATGAAGTACTTAATTTATTAAGCTACTGCTTTTCTTAATCTCAGTGGAGATATTTACTGATAAACAGCTACCTACGCAGCATGTTCATGTCGTTCCTAAATGAGCTTTTATCTCTCTCCCTCACCACAAATCAGATTCTTCTGAGGAGTTACCATACATTATCCAATCCCCTGGAAGTACTTAACAAGCTCCAGCTGTTTTTATTCTCAGAAGGTTTACTCCCTGATATACAGCTGCCTACCCATCGTAAGTGCAGGTCCTAAATGAGCTTTTTTCTCTGTTCCCTCACCACAATCCAGATTCTTTTGAGAGTTACCAGTACAGTATCCATACCTGTACTTAATTTATTAAGCTACTGCTTTTCTTAATCTCAGTGGAGATATTTACTGATAAACAGCTACCCGCTTCATGTTATGCGTTCCTAAATGAGCTTTTATCTCTCTCCCTCACCACAAATCAGATTCTTCTGAGGAGTTACCAGTACATTATCCTTTACCTGGAATTACCTTAACAAGCTCCAGCTGTTTTTATTCTCAGAAGATATTTACTGATATAAGCTGCCTACCCCCTTCGTAAGCATGCAGGTTCCTAAATGAGCTTTTTTCTCTGTTCCCTCACCACAATCCAGATTCTTTTGGGAGTTACCAGTACAGTAACCATACCTGAAGTATTATTTATTAAGCTACTGCTTTTTATCTCAGTGGAGATTTACTGATAAACAGCTACCTGCCATGTTCATGTGCGTTCCTAAATGAGCTTTTTTCTCTGTTCCCTCACCACAATCCAGATTCTTTTGGGGAGTTACCAGTACATACCATACCAGGAAGTACTTAATTTATTAAGCTACTGCTTTTCTTAATCTCAGTGGAGATATTTACTGATAAACAGCTACCTACTCAGCATGTTCATGTCGTTCCTAAATGAGCTTTTTTCTCTGTTCCCTCACCACAATCCAGATTCTTTTGGGGAGTTACCAGTACAGTATCCATACCAGGAAGTACTTAATTTATTAAGCTACTGCTTTTTTAATCTCTCAGATATTTACTGATAAACAGCTACCTACGCAGCATGTCATGTCGTTCCTAAATGAGCTTTTTTCTCTGTTCCCTCACCACAATCCAGATTCTTTTGGGGAGTTACCAGTACAGTATCCATTCCAGGAAGTACTTAATTTATTAAGCTACTGCTTTTCTTAATCTCAGTGGAGATATTTACTGATTAACAGCTACCACATGCAGCATGTTCATGTCGTTCCTAAATGAGCTTTTATCTCTCTCCCCTCACCACAAATCAGATTCTTCTGAGGAGTTCCCAGTACATTATCCTTTCCCCTGTGTAATTAACTTAACAAGCTCCAGCTGTTTTTATTCTCAGAAGGTTTACTCCCTGATATACAGCTGCCTACCCCCTTCGTAAGTGCAGGTCCTAAATGAGCTTTTTTCTCTGTTCCCTCACCACAATCCAGATTCTTTTGGGGAGTTACCAGTACAGTAACCCTACCAGGAAGTACTTAATTTATTAAGCTACTGCTTTTCTTAATCTCAGTGGAGATATTTACTGATAAACAGCTACCAACACATCATGTTCATGTCGTTCCTAAAGGAGCTTTTATCTCTCTCCCCTCACCACAAATCAGATTCTTCTGAGGAGTTCCCAGTACATTATCCTTTCCCCTGTGTAATTACGTCAACAAGCTACAGCTGTTTTTATTCTCAGAAGGTTTACTCCCTGATATACAGCTGCCTACCCTCTTCGTAAGTGCAGGTCCTACATGAGCTTTTTTCTCTGTTCCCTCACCACAATCCAGATTCTTTTGGGCAGTTACCAGAACAGTAACCATACCAGGAAGTACTTAATTTATTAAGCTACTGCTTTTCTTAATCTCAGTGGAGATATTTACTGATAAACAGCTACCTACGCAGCATGTTCATGTCGTTCCTAAATGAGCTTTTATCTCTCTCCCCTCACCACAAATCAGATTCTTCTGAGGAGTTCCCAGTACATTATCCTTTCCCCTGTTTAATTACCTTAACAAGCTCCAGCTGTTTTTATTCTCAGAAGGTTTACTCCCTGATATACAGCTGCCTATCCCGTTCGTAAGTGCAGGTCCTAAATGAGCTTTTTTCTCTGTTCCCTCATCACAATCCAGATTCTTTTGGGGAGTTACCAGTACAGTAACCATACCAGGAAGTACTTAATTTATTAAGCTACTGCTTTTCTTAATCTCAGTGGAGATATTTACTGATAAACAGCTACCGACGCATCATGTTCATGTCGTTCCTAAATGAGCTTTTATCTCTCTCCCCTCACCACAAATCAGATTCTTCTGAGGAGTTCCCAGTACATTATCCTTTCCCCTGTGTAATTACCTTAACAAGCTCCAGCTGTTTTTATTCTCAGAAGTTTTATTCCCTGATATAGAGCTGCCTACCCCCTTCGTAAGTGCAGGTCCTAAATGAGCTTTTTTCTCTGTTCCCTCACCACAATCCAGATTCTTTTGGGGAGTTACCAGTACAGTAACCATACCAGGAAGTACTTAATTTATTAAGCTACTGCTTTTCTTAATCTCAGTGGAGATATTTACTGATAAACAGCTACCTACGCAGCATGTTCATGTCGTTCCTAAATGAGCATTTTCTCTGTTCCCTCACTACAATCCAGATTCTTTTGAGGAGTTACCAGTACAGTATCCATACCAGGAAGGACTTACTTTATGAAGCTACTGCTTTTCTTAATCTCAGTGGAGATATCTACTGATAAACAGCTACCTACCCAGCATGTTCATGTCGTTCCTAATTGAGCTTTTATATCTCTCCCCTCACCACGAATCAGATTCTTCTGATGAGTTCCCAGTACATTATCCTTTCCCCTGTGTAATTACCTTAACAAGCTCCAGCTGTTTTTATTCTCAGAAGGTTTACTCCCTGATATACAGCTGCCTACCACCTTCGTAAGTGCAGGTCCTAAATGAGCTTTTTTCTCTGTTCCCTCACCACAATCCAGATTCTTTTGGAGAGTTACCAGTACAGTAACCATACCAGGAAGTACTTAATTTATTAAGCTACTGCTTTTCTTAATCTCAGTGGAGATATTTACTGATAAACAGCTACCTACGCAGCATGTTCATGTCGTTCCTAAATGAGCTTTTATCTCTCTCCCCTCACCACAAATCAGATTCTTCTGAGGAGTTCCCACTACATTATCCTTTCCCCTGTGTAATTTCCTTAACAAACTCCAGCTGTTTTTATTCTCAGAAGGTTTACTCCCTGATATACAGCTGCCTACCACCTTCGTAAGTGCAGGTCCTAAATGAGCTTTTTTCTCTGTTCCCTCACCACAATCCAGATTCTTTTGGAGAGTTACCAGTACAGTAAGCATACCAGGAAGTACTTAATTTATTAAGCTACTGCTTTTCTTAATCTCAGTGGAGATATTTACTGATAAACAGCTACTTACGCAGCATGTTAATGTCGTTCCTAAATGAGCTTTTATCTCTCTCCCCTCACCACAAATCAGATTCTTCTGAGGAGTTCCCAGTACATTATCCTTTCCCCTGTGTAATTACCTTAACAAGCTCCAGCTGTTTTTATTCTCAGAAGGTTTACTCCCTGATATACAGCTGCCTACCCCCTTCGTAAGTGCAGGTCCTAAATGAGCTTTTTTCTCTGTTCCCTCACCACAATCCAGATTCTTTTGGGGAGTTACCAGTACAGTAACCATACCAGAAAGTACTTAATTTATTAAGCTACTGCTTTTCTTAATCTCAGTGGAGATATTTACTGATAAACAGCTACCGACGCATCATGTTCATGACGTTCCTAAATGAGCTTTTATCTCTCTCCCCTCACCACAAATCAGATTCTTCTGAGGAGTTCCCAGTACATTATCCTTTCCCCTGTGTAATTACCTTAACAAGCTCCAGCTGTTTTTATTCTCAGAAGTTTTATTCCCTGATATAGAGCTGCCTACCCCCTTCGTAAGTGCAGGTCCTAAATGAGCTTTTTTCTCTGTTCCCTCACCACAATCCAGATTCTTTTGGGGAGATACCAGTACAGTAACCATACCAGGAAGTACTTTATTTATTAAGCTACTGCTTTTCTAAATCTCAGTGGAGATAATTACTGATAAACAGCTACGTAGGCAGCATGTTCATGTCGTTCCTAAATGAGCTTTTTTCTCTGTTCCCTCACCACAATCCAGATTCTTTAGGGGAGTTACAAGTACAGTATCCATTCCAGGAAGTACTTAATTTATTAAGCTACTGCTTTTCTTAATCTCAGTGGAGATATTTACTGATTAACAGCTACGTATGCAGCATGTTCATGTCGTTCCTAAATGAGCTTTTATCTCTCTCCCCTCACCACAAATCAGATTCTTCTGAGGAGTTCCCAGTACATTATCCTTTCCCCTGTGTAATTAACTTAACAAGCTCCAGCTGTTTTTATTCTCAGAAGGTTTACTCCCTGATATACAGCTGCCTACCCCCTTCGTAAGTGCAGGTCCTAAATGAGCTTTTTTCTCTGTTCCCTCACCACAATCCAGATTCTTTTGGGCAGTTACCAGAACAGTAACCATACCAGGAAGTACTTAATTTATTAAGCTACTGCTTTTCTTAATCTCAGTGGAGATATTTACTGATAAACAGCTACCTACGCAGCATGTTCATGTCGTTCCTAAATGAGGTTTTATCTCTCTCCCCTCACCACAAATCAGATTCTTCTGAGGAGTTCCCAGTACATTATCCTTTCCCCTGTTTAATTACCTTAACAAGCTCCAGCTGTTTTTATTCTCAGAAGGTTTACTCCCTGATATACAGCTGCCTATCCCCTTCGTAAGTGCAGGTCCTAAATGAGCTTTTTTCTCTGTTCCCTCACCACAATCCAGATTCTTTTGGGGAGTTACCAGTACAGTAACCATACCAGGAAGTACTTAATTTATTAAGCTACTGCTTTTCTTAATCTCAGTGGAGATATTTACTGATAAACAGCTACCGACGCATCATGTTCATGTCGTTCCTAAATGAGCTTTTATCTCTCTCCCCTCACCACAAATCAGATTCTTCTGAGGAGTTCCCAGTACATTATCCTTTCCCCTGTGTAATTACCTTAACAAGCTCCAGCTGTTTTTATTCTCAGAAGTTTTATTCCCTGATATAGAGCTGCCTACCCCCTTCGTAAGTGCACGTCCTAAATGAGCTTTTTTCTCTGTTCCCTCACCACAATCCAGATTCTTTTGGGGAGTTACCAGTACAGTAACCATACCAGGAAGTACTTAATTTATTAAGCTACTGCTTTTCTTAATCTCAGTGGAGATATTTACTGATAAACAGCTACCTACGCAGCATGTTCATGTCGTTCATAAATGAGCATTTTCTCTGTTCCCTCACTACAATCCAGATTCTTTTGAGGAGTTACCAGTACAGTATCCATACCAGGAAGGACTTACTTTATGAAGCTACTGCTTTTCTTAATCTCAGTGGAGATATCTACTGATAAACAGCTACCTACCCAGCATGTTCATGTCGTTCCTAATTGAGCTTTTATCTCTCTCCCCTCACCACGAATCAGATTCTTCTGATGAGTTCCCAGTACATTATCCTTTCCCCTGTGTAATTACCTTAACAAGCTCCAGCTGTTTTTATTCTCAGAAGGTTTACTCCCTGATATACAGCTGCCTACCACCTTCGTAAGTGCAGGTCCTAAATGAGCTTTTTTCTCTGTTCCCTCACCACAATCCAGATTCTTTTGGAGAGTTACCAGTACAGTAACCATACCAGGAAGTACTTAATTTATTAAGCTACTGCTTTTCTTAATCTCAGTGGAGATATTTACTGATAAACAGCTACCTACGCAGCATGTTCATGTCGTTCATAAATGAGCTTTTATCTCTCTCCCCTCACCACAAATCAGATTCTTCTGAGGAGTTCCCACTACATTATCCATTCCCCTGTGTAATTTCCTTAACAAACTCCAGCTGTTTTTATTCTCAGAAGGTTTACTCCCTGATATACAGCTGCCTACCACCTTCGTAAGTGCAGGTCCTAAATGAGCTTTTTTCTCTGTTCCCTCACCACAATCCAGATTCTTTTGGAGAGTTACCAGTACAGTAACCATACCAGGAAGTACTTAATTTATTAAGCTACTGCTTTTCTTAATCTCAGTGGAGATATTTACTGATAAACAGCTACTTACGCAGCATGTTAATGTCGTTCCTAAATGAGCTTTTATCTCTCTCCCCTCACCACAAATCAGATTCTTCTGAGGAGTTCCCAGTACATTATCCTTTCCCCTGTGTAATTACCTTAACAAGCTCCAGCTGTTTTTATTCTCAGAAGGTTTACTCCCTGATATACAGCTGCCTACCCCCTTCGTAAGTGCAGGTCCTAAATGAGCTTTTTTCTCTGTTCCCTCACCACAATCCAGATTCTTTTGGGGAGTTACCAGTACAGTAACCATACCAGAAAGTACTTAATTTATTAAGCTACTGCTTTTCTTAATCTCAGTGGAGATATTTACTGATAAACAGCTACCGACGCATCATGTTCATGACGTTCCTAAATGAGCTTTTATCTCTCTCCCCTCACCACAAATCAGATTCTTCTGAGGAGTTCCCAGTACATTATCCTTTCCCCTGTGTAATTACCTTAACAAGCTCCAGCTGTTTTTATTCTCAGAAGTTTTATTCCCTGATATAGAGCTGCCTACCCCCTTCGTAAGTGCAGGTCCTAAATGAGCTTTTTTCTCTGTTCCCTCACCACAATCCAGATTCTTTTGGGGAGATACCAGTACAGTAACCATACCAGGAAGTACTTTATTTATTAAGCTACTGCTTTTCTAAATCTCAGTGGAGATAATTACTGATAAACAGCTACCTAGGCAGCATGTTCATGTCGTTCCTAAATGAGCTTTTTTCTCTGTTCCCTCACCACAATCCAGATTCTTTAGGGGAGTTACAAGTACAGTATCCATTCCAGGAAGTACTTAATTTATTAAGCTACTGCTTTTCTTAATCTCAGTGGAGATATTTACTGATTAACAGCTACGTATGCAGCATGTTCATGTCGTTCCTAAATGAGCTTTTATCTCTCTCCCCTCACCACAAATCAGATTCTTCTGAGGAGTTCCCAGTACATTATCCTTTCCCCTGTGTAATTAACTTAACAAGCTCCAGCTGTTTTTATTCTCAGAAGGTTTACTCCCTGATATACAGCTGCCTACCCCCTTCGTAAGTGCAGGTCCTAAATGAGCTTTTTTCTCTGTTCCCTCACCACAATCCAGATTCTTTTGGGGAGTTTCCAGTACAGTAACCCTACCAGGAAGTACTTAATTTATTAAGCTACTGCTTTTCTTAATCTCAGTGGAGATATTTACTGATAAACAGCTACCAACACATCATGTTCATGTCGTTCCTAAAGGAGCTTTTATCTCTCTCCCCTCACCACAAATCAGATTCTTCTGAGGAGTTCCCAGTACATTATCCTTTCCCCTGTGTAATTACGTCAACAAGCTCCAGCTGTTTTTATTCTCAGAAGGTTTACTCCCTGATATACAGCTGCCTACCCTCTTCGTAAGTGCAGGTCCTACATGAGCTTTTTTCTCTGTTCCCTCACCACAATCCAGATTCTTTTGGGCAGTTACCAGAACAGTAACCATACCAGGAAGTACTTAATTTATTAAGCTACTGCTTTTCTTAATCTCAGTGGAGATATTTACTGATAAACAGCTACCTACGCAGCATGTTCATGTCGTTCCTAAATGAGCTTTTATCTCTCTCCCCTCACCACAAATCAGATTCTTCTGAGGAGTTCCCAGTACATTATCCTTTCCCCTGTTTAATTACCTTAACAAGCTCCAGCTGTTTTTATTCTCAGAAGGTTTACTCCCTGATATACAGCTGCCTATCCCCTTCGTAAGTGCAGGTCCTAAATGAGCTTTTTTCTCTGTTCCCTCACCACAATCCAGATTCTTTTGGGGAGTTACCAGTACAGTAACCATACCAGGAAGTACTTAATTTATTAAGCTACTGCTTTTCTTAATCTCAGTGGAGATATTTACTGATAAACAGCTACCGACGCATCATGTTCATGTCGTTCCTAAATGAGCTTTTATCTCTCTCCCCTCACCACAAATCAGATTCTTCTGAGGAGTTCCCAGTACATTATCCTTTCCCCTGTGTAATTACCTTAACAAGCTCCAGCTGTTTTTATTCTCAGAAGTTTTATTCCCTGATATAGAGCTGCCTACCCCCTTCGTAAGTGCAGGTCCTAAATGAGCTTTTTTCTCTGTTCGCTCACCACAATCCAGATTCTTTTGGGGAGTTACCAGTACAGTAACCATACCAAGAAGTACTTAATTTATTAAGCTACTGCTTTTCTTAATCTCAGTGGAGATATTTACTGATAAACAGCTACCTACGCAGCATGTTCATGTCGTTCCTAAATGAGCATTTTCTCTGTTCCCTCACTACAATCCAGATTCTTTTGCGGAGTTACCAGTACAGTATCCATACCAGGAAGGACTTACTTTATGAAGCTACTGCTTTTCTTAATCTCAGTGGAGATATCTACTGATAAACAGCTACCTACCCAGCATGTTCATGTCGTTCCTAATTGAGCTTTTATCTCTCTCACCTCACCACGAATCAGATTCTTCTGATGAGTTCCCAGTACATTATCCTTTCCCCTGTGTAATTACCTTAACAAGCTCCAGCTGTTTTTATTCTCAGAAGGTTTACTCCCTGATATACAGCTGCCTACCACCTTCGTAAGTGCAGGTCCTAAATGAGCTTTTTTCTCTGTTCCCTCACCACAATCCAGATTCTTTTGGAGAGTTACCAGTACAGTAACCATACCAGGAAGTACTTAATTTATTAAGCTACTGCTTTTCTTAATCTCAGTGGAGATATTTACTGATAAACAGCTACCTACGCAGCATGTTCATGTCGTTCATAAATGAGCTTTTATCTCTCTCCCCTCACCACAAATCAGATTCTTCTGAGGAGTTCCCACTACATTATCCATTCCCCTGTGTAATTTCCTTAACAAACTCCAGCTGTTTTTATTCTCAGAAGGTTTACTCCCTGATATACAGCTGCCTACCCCCTTCGTAAGTGCAGGTCCTAAATGAGCTATTTTCTCTGTTCCCTCACCACAATCCAGATTCATTTGGGGAGTTACCGGTACAGTAACCATACCAGGAAGTACTTAATTTATTAAGCTACTGCTTTTCTTAATCACAGTGGAGATATTTACTGATAAACAGCTACGTATGCAGCATGTTCATGTCGTTCCTAACTGAGCTTTTATCTCTCTCCCCTCACTACAAATCAGATTCTTCTGAGGAGTTCCCAGTACATTATCCTTTCCCCTGTGTATTTACCTTAATAAGCTCCAACTGTTTTTATTCTCAGAAGTTTTACTCCCTGATATAGAGCTGCCTACCCCCTTCGTAAGTGCAGGTCCTAAATGAGCTTTTTTCTCTGTTCCCTCACCACAATCCAGATTCTTTTGGGGAGTTACCAGTACAGTAACCATACCAGGAAGTACTTAATTTATTAAGCTACTGCTTTTCTAAATCTCAGTGGAGATAATTACTGATAAACAGCTACCTACGCAGCATGTTCATGTCGTTCCTCAATGAGCTTTTATCTCTCTCCCCTCACCACAAATCAGATTTTTCTGAGGAGTTCCCAGTACATTATCCTTTCCCCTGTGTAATTACCTTAACAAGCTCCAGCTGTTTTTATTTTCAGAAGGTTTACTCCCTGATATACAGCTGCCTACCCCCTTCGTAAGTGCCGGTCCTAAATGAGCTTTTTTCTCTGTTCCCTCACCACAATCCAGATTCTTTTGGGGAGTTACCAGTACAGTAACCATACCAGGAAGTACTTAATTTATTAAGCTACTGCTTTTCTTAATCTCAGTGGAGATATTTACTGATAAACAGCTACCTACGCAGCATGTTCATGTCGTTCCTAAATGAGCTTTTTTCTCTGTTCCCTCACTACAATCCAGATTCTTTTGGGGAGTTACCAGTACAGTATCCATACCAGGAAGTACTTAATTTATTAAGCTACTGCTTTTCTTAATCTCAGTGGAGATATCTACTGATAAACAGCTACCTACCCAGCATGTTCATGTCGTACCTAAATGAGCTTTTATCTCTCCCCTCACGACAAATCAGATTCTTCTGTGGAGTTCCCAGTACATTATCCTTTCCCCTGTGTAATTACTTGAACAAGCTCCAGCTGTTTGTATTCTCGGAAGTTTTACTCCCTGATATACAGCTGCCTACCCCCTTCGTAAGTGCAGGTCCTAAATGAGCTTTTTTCTCTGTTCCCTCACCACAATCGAGATTCTTTTGGGGAGTTACCAGTACAGTATCCATACCAGGAAGTACTTAATTTATTACGCTACTGCTTTTCTTAATCTTAATGGAGATATTTACTGATAAACAGCTACGTATGCAGCATGTTCATGTCGTTCCTAAATGAGCTTTTTTCTCTCTCCCCTCACAACAAATCAGATTCTTCTGAGGAGTTCCCAGTACATTATCCTTTCCCCTGTGTAATTACCTTAACATGCTCCAGCTGTTTTTATTCTCAGAAGGTTTACTCCCCGATATACAGCTGCCTATCCCTTTCGTAAGTGCAGGTCCTAAATGAGGTTTTTTCTCTGTTCCCTCACCACAATCCAGATTCTTTTGGGGAGTTACCAGTACAGTAACCATACCAGGAAGTACTTAATTTATTAAGCTACTGCTTTTCTTACTCTCAGTGGAGATATTTACTGATAAACAGCTACCTATGCAGCATTTTCATATCGTTCCTAAATGAGCTTTATCTCTCGCCCCTCACCACAAATCAGATTCTTCTGAGGAGTTCCCAGTACATTATCCTTTCCCCTGTGTAATTACCTTAACAAACTCCAGCTGTTTTTATTCTCAGAAGGTTTACTCCATGATATACTGCTGCCTACCACCTTCGTAAGTGCAGGTCCTAAATGAGCTTTTTTCTCTGTTCCCTCACCACAATCCAGATTCTTTTGGAGAGTTACCAGTACAGTAACCATACCAGGAAGTACTTAATTTATTAAGCTACTGCTTTTCTTAATCTCAGTGGAGATATTTACTGATAAACAGCTACCTAAGCAGCATGTTCATGTCGTTCCTAAATGAGCTTTTATCTCTCTTCCCTCACCACAAATCAGATTCTTCTGTCGAGTTCCCAGTACATTATCCTTTCCCCTGTGTAATTACCTTAATAAGCTCCAGCTGTTTTTATTCTCAGAAGTTTTACTCCCTGATATACAGCTGCCTACCCCCTTCGTAAGTGCAGGTCCTAAATGTGCTTTTTTCTCTGTTCCCTCACCACAATCCAGATTCTTTTGGGGAGTTACCAGTACAGTAACCATACCAGGAATTACTTAATTTATTAAGCTACTGCTTTTCTAAATCTCAGTGGAGATATTCACTGATAAACAGCTACCTACGCAGCATGTTCATGTCGTTCCTAAATGAGATTTTTTCTCTGTTCCCTCACCACAATCCAGATTCTTTTGGGGAGTTACCAGTACAGTATGTATTCCAGGAAGTACTTAATTTATTAAGCTACTGCTTTTCTTAATCTCAGTGGAGATATTTACTGATTAACAGCTACGTATGCAGCATGTTCATGTCGTTCCTAAATGAGCTTTTCTCTC